>NC_051223.1:10523199-10643199 GCF_015220715.1 Pygocentrus nattereri | reverse complement strand
AACGTAACTCTTGTTGCCCAACAGTAAGTTTCATTGGGTTTGCTCATAAAATAAAAACACTGGTAGCAGAGTGGCACTGACATCATCAACAGGCTGGCGGTGCATGTCAGGCTGAGAGTGCATGTCTGCAGCCAGAACCTTCTCGTTTAATCTGGGTCTGCAAACGGACAGGCAGCCAAAGTAACTGAAAGTGTGATTTGAGCAGATTTATTTTGAGTGAACAAGAATTTTAAACATACTGTCAAAAATGTCTGGTTTTATCAGGATCAGCAATGAAGAGAGAGTAAACAAACAAAAGTCAGGAAGGCATTCCTAACGACCAATCTGCATATCACAATAACATTGTGAATACATTATGGGTCAGTTTCCCAGACCCAGATTAACCGTAAGCTTAGACTACAAAGATGAATCACCACTGGCACTCCTAATTAGTCCAAAATGAAGATTAATTGGCCTGTAATTGGCCCTGAATGCCCAATGGTTTGTACTGATTTGCTCCTCCAGAGTTTCTTCTGAAATGAAGGTGAGTCTATGCTGCAATAACAGCCTCTACTCTTCTGGGAAGGCTCTAGATGTTGGAATATTGTTGTGAGGATTTGATTGAGCATTAGTGAGGTTGGGTACTGATGTTGGATGGTCAGTTCTGGATCACTCCCACTCATCCCAAAGGTATTGGATGGAGCTCCATCACACCAGAGAACACTGTTCTACTGCTCCACAGTCCAACGCTGGGGGGCTTTATACCCCAGCTGCTCGTCTCATTCTATTGGTCAAACCTGTTTTATAAAGATTCTATACAACATCTGTGTCAGCAACTGGTGACTATAAAGCAGCTCACTCAGCAGGACTGTCTGGACACTTTTAGACAGTGTAACTCAAAATCAAACATTTCTTACCTTATTCAGTGATATTGAATTCTGAACCCAAGTCTAGCTTTACACTAGAGGTTTACATGTGCACTCTTCAGAAAGACAATTCTTCAAGGGTTCTTTAGTAAAGACAAATATTTAATATAGAACCATAAACAGTCAAAGAACATTTGCATGCTTCTCTGCATGGTCAAATGTTTTTTCATATTGAAGGAGAATGTGTTGTACATGGTTCTATATAGAACATTTTTGAAAATGGCTCTATTTAGTGCCAAAAAGGGTTGTATACCACCCTGACATTGTAACATTAGAAGAACCCTATGGTGCTATGTGGAATCATATACAACACGTTCTCCACCATTCTGAAGAACCATTTCACCACACAGTGAACCCTTTAAGCCAAAGGGTCTTTGAGTATTCATGGTTCTACATAGATCTACATCATGGTTCTACATCATCTGTCTTTACTAAAGAACCATCTTTGTTTTTTCCCCAGTTATCTCCCCAACTAAAGAATCGTCTTTTTATGAGTGTAAGCAAATCTAATGAAACCCGGACCCCTGGATTCTTACGTTTGGGCGATGCCTGTGGACTGTCGGAGGCGATCTGTCTCATGCGGTTGCCGTGGCAGCTGAGGGCCACCAGACGAGAGATGATGGCCGTCTTGCCGAAGCCAATGTTGCCCACCAGGACCACCCCATGGTTGGTGGTGGGGTTGGCGCTGCCCAGCTGTGCGTCAATCTCCTGAAAGAGCCAGTCTCTGCCCGTAAAGACAGAGTCCATCGTTATACTGGGCACTTCGAAGAGCAGCGGCTTCAGAGCAATGTCCTGCAGTCTGTACGGAGCGAACCGCACTGGAGGAAGAGAGAGAGAGAGCAACGGTCAGCAACAGTTCTCTCACAAGCAATGGAAAGGGAAAGTACAGCGATTTTTCACTATTCCTGTAGATGGTTCCTATTCAGATGGTTAAGATATAAGTCATTCAGAGCGGTTTGGTGTGAAAAGCTCCGTTTTCAGAACTGTTCACAGTGGTGGTGATAGGAACCAGATGTCCACCTCTAAAAGCTCCTCACAGAAAGTTCCTACATGAAATGGTTATAAATTCACTGCCTGATGACTGAGATGTATTTCATGGCCTAAACTTATTTGTTCAGTTTTTTTCCTATTTTCCCATCATCAACTTTCCAGTAAATAAAATGTCTTTATCTGTGTTGTAGTCATGGTGACCCCTGGTTCCTATCACCACCACTGTAAAGACATCTGAGTTTCCCCTTTAAACATCCATCACACCCCAGAAAGAGACAATACCAACACACACACACACTGGCCGCTTTATGAGCTCCACCTGCCTTATAGCTCAACTATGTACAGTTATAGACTGTAGGCCATCTGTTGCTGTCAGTTCATTAGTCCTTATATCCCATTCATCACTGGTCACTTACTGATCACAGGGGCGCATTTCAGATATTATTTGGACAGTGGATCCAAACAAAGCACTGACACTGAGGGACGAGACAATGACTGACAAACTGTACATTAACAGATGAGCTGCAGTCTCCACCAGCAAGGTTGAGCTACAACAGAGGGATTTCCAATAAAGTGGCCATGGAGGACGGAGCAGGAATAAAGACAAACAGGCAATTTAACACTCACTGAGACACACATACACATCAATACACACATACTAACTACACACATACAATCCAACACACAGCACATACACAATAATGTGTATAAATCAGAGACACTTCGTTTCTTTCATTTACAGCCAAAACAGCCATTCAGCACAGGTTTTTCATGTTTGAGGAGAAATTTCTGAGGAGATGAGACATAAGATATCCTGCTTGCATAAGGAAAGAGAAGGACCAGGGGAAATAAGTGGAAAAAAACACTAATTAACTCCAAAAACTGATTAACTGATCAAAAAGCAGAGAAAAATGTGGCTCCTAGCAAACACCTGGAAGAGCTGGTTGACCCCAAAACTGCCCCCATCAGATAAACAGCACTGAAAGCTTTGATCTCTGAGAGAGAGGAGAAAATTAAGCTGCTTCAGATCTGAAAACATCCAAAGGTGTTTCTGTCCATCCTTCCACTGTGAGAAGACCACTCAGCGCTGTGGGTCTGAAAGGACATGTAGCTGATCAAGAAGAACCTCACTGAGAAAAGGAGACGGACACATCAAACAAAGAAGCTGAACGATGGACTGACCACCCTAGAGTCCTCAGACCTCAACACCAGTGAATGGGTGTGATTACTTCAGAAAAAAAAGTGAAGAGAGACTCACGGACCCTCACACAGCTGCGAGTAGATTCAGCTGTTGCCACTCTTGACAATGTTGGTTCTTTCAGGGTTCTTTCGTAACAAAAATTGTTCTATATGGAACCATGAACTCTCAGAGAATGCATAATTAAATGGTTCTTCACATGGTGAAATGGTTCTTGAGATTGACGGAGAATGTGCTGAATACAGTTCTATAGAGCACCGAAAAGGATGATGTCAAGCACGTCAAGCAGTTTTGATATAGAATCATCTACAGCACTTTCTCCATCCTTCTGAAGAACCATTTGATCAAACAAAAAGGTTCTTTAAGTGTTCACAGTTCTGTATAGAACATTTTTAAGTGTGCATGGCTTCTATGTAATTCTCTGTTAAGTGTGTGTTTCCTGCTATTTCCTGCTTAAAGTCCGTTTTGAGAGGAAATTAAATAAAAGAAGGGTCTCTGAATTTTGTGCAGTACTATATGATGCAGTCTTGTGAAAGGAACCGGAACAGTGAGGTCACTGAGCGCTCATACAGCAGGTAGAGACGATGCAGCGTTAGCAGAACAGGAACTTACGTGACTGAGACTGCCAGGCGGGGGGGTTAGCAGAGGCTGAGACACACACACACAGACGCAGAGAGAAAAAAGGCCAGCAGTGAGAAGCTGCAACAAAGCAAGCATGAGGCGAAGGCAGAGCTCCTTCTGAGAATGGAGGAAGGAGAGGAGAGCAGAGGAGAGGAGAGGAGAGGAGAGGAGAGGAGAGGAGAGGAGAGGAGGATGAATACTTGGCACCTGCTGATATACGAGGCTCCCTCAACAAAGCTTAGACAATAAAAATCTGTATCTAGTGTGACTTAAAGGCCAGACGTGTTGAAAACACCAATCAGGCATAACATTCTGACCACTTCCTTGTTTCTACGCTCGTTGTCCATTTTATCAGCTCCACTTACTGTATAGATGCACTTTGTAGTTCTGCAGTTACAGACTGTAGTCCATCTGTTTCTCTGATACTTTGATACCCTGTTCTTCAGAGGTCAGGACCCCCATGGACCCTCACAGAGCAGGTACTATTTGGATGGTGGGTCATGGGATGTGGTGGTGGTGTGTTAGTGTGTGTTGCGCTGGTACGAGTGGATCAGACACAGCAGTGCTTGCCCTTTGCAAGGTTTAAAGGGTTCTTTGCATCATGAAAGGATGGAAAGAATCCATTTAATCATGGGAAAGGTGCTTTGAGCGTATAAAGAACACCAGGGTGAGGATTAGGTTTAGGTTTTGGGTTGAGGTTTAAGTGAGGGTTAAGATTAGGGCCAGGGTGAGGGTTAGGATTAGGTTGTGGGCTGAGGTTAAGGTTAGGGTTAGGATTAGGGCTAGGGTCAGGGTTAGGATTAGTTTTTGGGTTGAGGTTAAGGTTAGAGTTAGGATTAGGGCCAGGGATAGGGTTAGGATTTGGGTCTTCATTAATATGTTGTTGATGTGTTACTAATAATCTGTTAAGAGTTTATCAATCATCTACAATGGACCACTTAGAACACTTTCTCAAGAACACATTTAATAAGAAACTCAGGAAGATACTGGTGAATGAGACACAAAGTCTTTTTTTCAGTTTATTTATTTTTGCAAGAACTGAAATGATGTTTTATCATTTATTCATAATGTACATGTATGAATACAGGCAAGTCAGCAGTCTGATGTTCAGTGTTTTTGTGATATGGGCCCTTTAACAGATCAATGCAATTAACTGTAGGCAATCAGGGAGAAATGAGACTGTGTGTTCTGGGCTGAGGTTGACTGGCAGTGTATGAACACGTTAGGTTCTATAAGTGTCAATAGGCGCTTGAACTGGACCCTGCTCCTCAGGGTGTCATACAGCAGCAGCCTGCACTACACTGAGATTATACAAGGTGTCACTTTCACTTTTCCTTTCTCTCTCTCTCTCTCTCTCTCTCTCTCTCTCTCTCTCTCTCGGTGAAGAACGTGTGAGCTGCTTTAGCTATTCACCAGGTGAGAGTGACTCAGCAGACAGACTGGGTGGGAGTGTGTGTGTGTGTGTGTGTGTGTGCGTGTGTGAGGGTAAATGAAGCATGTATTACAGGTTTTAGGAGAACATGTTCGAAGGGAACCCTTGCACTCATTTTAGTGTAAGAACTCAGGCCTGACTGATAAAACATTATGACCTATCCTAATTTTTTAAAGGGCAATTCCACTGATTTGTCAAAATTTCTGCATAAATAAATGCTTGAGCCATAAACAAAGTCAGTCGGAGCGGTTTGGTGTGAAATGCCCCATTCTTCCAGAACCAGATGTAAAGAAATCTGAGTCTCTACAATAAACAATTTCACACCAAATCTCTCTGAATGACTTTGTTTATGTTTCAACCACAGAATCATGTAGAAATGTTGGAAATTCAGTGGAATTCCCCTTTAAGAACTCCAATAGTTTTATAATTATGAGTGCATCGTAATATATGAGGGTCTTTCTAGAGTTCTTAATGGTTACTTGGTTTCTTGACACTACTTACATCACATACAAACATGTCTAATATGTGTTGCTTGAGACTTTAACAAATTATTATTCAATACAGATTGATCTAAATTGTGACTTTACAGCCACTTAATATTGGCGCTTTATCAGAAGGATATTCCAGTAATGCTACAATAAGACAATGAAAAAATCAGTCATAGAAATGGAGTCCACTGTGCCTCTTCTCTCATTAGCTTACATCTCTGTATCAGTGCAAGTGTGTGTGTGTGTGTGTGTGTGTGTGTGTGTGTGTGTGTGTGTGTGTGTGTGTGTGAGAGAGTGAGAGAGAGAGAGAGAGAGAGAGAGAGAGAGACAGAGTTTATACTGAGTTTGTCCTGGAGGGACAGTGACACTGATACACCGACACACAGCGGAAAGAGAAGACAGAGAGCAGACAGAGCGCTTCAGATAGCAGAAAGAGATCAGACAAAGAGCACAGATCAGATAGAGAGGCAGAAATCAGACAGACAGAAATCAGAAGGAGACCAGAAAGGGATCAGACAGAGATCAGACAAAGGTCAGAAAGAGTTCACAAAGAGATCAGCCAGAAAGAACACAGATCGCACAAAGATCTGACAGAGAGAAGACAGATCGGGCAAACAGCAGATAGAAATCAGACCAAGATCAGAGAGACAGCAGATAGGGATCTGAAAGAGAGCAGATGGTGAGCAAACAGAGAGCAGACAGAGGTCAGATAGAGATCAGACCGACAGCAGAAAGAGAGAAGACAGAGCAGATGAAGATCAGAGATCAGAGATCTGACAGAGCCAGCAGAAAGGGAGCAGACAAAGGTCAGACAGAGAGCAGACAGAGATCAGACAGAGCAGATGGAGATCAGACTGAGAGCAGAGATTAGACAGAGCAGATGAAGATCAGAGATCAGAGATCTGACAGAGCTGACAGAGATTGCAGAAAGGGAGCAGACAAAGGTCAGACAGAGAGCAGAGGTCAGACAGAGCAGATGGAGATCAGACAGAGAGCAGAGATCAGACAGAGCAGATGGAGATCAGACTGAGAGCAGAGATTAGACAGAGCAGATGAAGATCGGAGATCAGAGATCTGACAGAGCCAGTGGAGATAGCAGAATGAGAGCAGACGAAGGTCAGACAGAGAGCAGACAGAGCAGATGGAGATTACACTGAAAGCAGAGGTCAGACAAAAGCAGATGAAGATCAGAGATCTGACAAAACCGATGGGAGATAGCAGAAAAGGAGCAGACGAAGGTCAGACAGAGATCAGACAGAGCAGATGAAGATCAGAGATCAAAGATCTGACAGAGCCGATGGAGATCAGATGGAGAGCAGAGATCAGACAGTCAGAAAGGGAGCGCAAAGGGAGGAGACAGTGATCAGATAGAGAGCAGACGATGAGCAGAGATCAGGGATCAGACAGAGCAGATGGAGATCATATGGGGAGCAGAGATCAGAGATCAGACTGAGAGCAGATGAAGATCAGACTGAGAGCAGACTGTTAGCTTAATAAATCTCAGACTTAATAAGCTGGTTTACCTCGGAGGTCCTGACCGGAGCGTCCAGAGGCCATGCTGTTCTGGCGGGGCATGCGCAGGGAGGTACGCAGGGGGGCGTGTCTCTGCTCATCCAGGTAGGCCAGGTCCTCCAGGTGAGCCGAACTGGTGGCTGACGGAACACAAGGATAGAAGACAGAGGGATGAGTAAAAGAAGGGATTTCAATGACTGAAACACTGAAGGAGTCTGTAGACCTGATCATAGATACAGCGAACAAACACGTTATATACACAATCACACCTTTAGTGAGTAATACAACTTCAGGATTAATAATTCAATGATGAGCCTGAAGTTTAAGAAGCTCATCATTTCGGACTTCAACTGTCTGTAAGTAGAAGAGGAGATATTTTATTACATTTTGAATCCTTTACGTTTTTTGACACGCTTGACTTGAACGCCAGACTGTAAGGACAATGTAATTCATTATGTAAGTATGTAATTAATTGGAAGGATACATTTATATATAAAACAATTCCATAAGAAAATACAATGTCTTGCAAAATGACAATCAATCAATCAATGCAGTCGTATGCAAAAAAAGCCCTGCTCAAATTTCATGTTGTTGATTTTTTAGGTGAAAATAATTTGAAAATAATTACACTCCCTCCACAGAGAACACACTTATTTCTGTACAGTTTAATACACAATTAATGTTTATTTACTGAAATGAACATATTGTGGGGGAAAATAAACAAATTTTCCCCATATATTAAGCTTAGCAAATAAACAGAAATTTTACACTAAAGTGTGCAGAAAAACATGCTCTCTGCAGAGCATGCATGATTTTATATAACTTACATCCTGTAATCCTTCATCAGTGACCAGTTGCTGACCACCACCCAGGTAGCAGCAATGCTGTGTAAAAAAACCCAGCAAGTATAAGGTGGGTGTTTCTAATAAAGTGGCCAGTGAGTGGAAGCACAACAGTGGTGTTTCTAATAAAGTGGCCAGTTAGTGGAAGCACAAGGTGGGTGTTTCTAATAAAGTGATCTGTTAGTAGAAGCACAAGGTGGGTGTTTCTAATAAAGTGGCCAGTGAGTAGAAGCACAAGGTGGGTGTTTCTAATAAATTGGCCAGTAAATGGACATTTTATGGCATTTGGCAGACGCTCTTATCCAGAGCGACTTACAATTTGATGATTTTACACAGGTAGGTGAAGGTAGTGTTAGGAGTCTTGCCCAAGGACTCTTATTGTAGAGATGTTAAACACTACACCAGCCACACAAGGATGCATAAGGGTGGTGTTTGTAATAAAGTGGCCTGTTAGTGGAAGCACAAGCGTGGTGTTTGTAATAAAGTGTCCAGTGAGTGGAAGTACAAGGCAGGTGTTTCTAATAAAGTGGCCAGAGGAAACAAAAGGCGGGTGTTTGTAGTAAATTGGCCAGTGAGTGGAAGAACAAGGGTGGTGTTTCTAATAAAGAGGCCAGTGAGTGGAAGAACAAGGGTGGTGTTTCTAATAAAGTGGCCAGTGAGTGGAAGCACAAGGGTGGTGTTTCTAATATTAATTTTCTGTTATTAATAAAGTGGATGAGAAGTTTAGATTCAAAGTAACCACTTTTTTTAGGTTGGTCTATTAATGTGCCAGTAATTAAAATAGTAATTAACTAGAATACAAACATTATTGAGGCACATGAGTTAGTACATAAAAACACAAGACAACTAACATGGTTTAGTGAAAGGTAATAACATGCTATATTTATGCCAACCAGCCATAAAAGCAATGCTATGAACATGTTGTACATGGAAATAAATGTATTTTTACTTACAAAGTCTTATTTGCACACTTTCAAACAAATACTACGTATTTACCGTTCAGTGAAATGAAACGCTACCAATATTCAGAACCTTGTATACTCCAGACTAGGCGGTCATTTGCAGAATGAGCTGTTGGTCAAGGCATCTGTAGTTCCTCAGAGAGCTAAAAGCATGCCCCAGGTAGGTAAGAGGAAGGAATCAATACAGATGTTCTGCACTGAATACACTGTGACTCCTAACAGCACCAAATCCAACCTTTTGCTCACTGAAGTGGGAGCGTCATCCATGTACGCAGAACACAATGTCACACTCCACGTCTCTTGACCTCAGAGTAATGGCCCTCTCCTGAGTAAAACGCCCTGATCTAGTAATATTTCTTTAGTAATCTGGTATTTTAGTGTCTCTGTGTAGCTGGTGACACACTTGCACTGTCTGATGTTGGTTAAATCTTATATATTGATGTGTATCTCAATGAATCATTAGCTTAACAGAGACTTAAGGCTGTCGTGGGCATACATCTGTGTGTGTGTGTGTGTGTGTGTGTGTGTGTGTGTGTGTGTGTGTGTGTGTGTGTGTGTGTGTGTGTGTGTGCCGTGGCTTACAAGCTCTGTAAAAAAGAGCAGCAGCTGAGAATGCAGAGTAGAGAGGCTGACAGGAAGAAGGGTGTGCCTTGATCTGCTGTTCAAGACAGAAGCGCGATTACGCTGCTATAAACATGATTAATGGTGCAACAAAATAACTAACAGCATGACAAACAATCAGTGGTGTAACCAATAAACAATGATGTTACTAATAAACAACAGTGTAACTAACAATCAGTGATGTAACCAATAAAGAATGGTATAACTAACAATCAGTGATGTAACTAATAACAAACAGTCTAATTAACAATCAGTGATGTAACTAATAAGGACAGCGTAACTAACAATCAGTGATGTAACTAATAACAAACAGTCTAATTAACAATCAGTGATGTAACTAATAAGGACAGCGTAACTAACAGTCAGTGATGTAACTAATAAGGACTGCGTAACTAACAATCAGTGATGTAACTAATAACAAACAGTCTAAATAACAATCAGTGATGTAACTAATAAGGACAGCGTAACTAACAATCAGTGATGTAACTAATAACAAACAGTCTAAATAACAATCAGTGATGTAACTAATAATGACAGCGTAACTAACAATCAGTGATGTAACTAATAAGGACAGCGTAACTAACAATCAGTGATGTAACTAATAACAAACAGTCTAACTAACAATCAGTGATGTAACTAATAAGGACAGCGTAACTAACAATCAGTGATGTAACTAATAAGGACTGCGTAACTAACAATCAGTGATGTAACTAATAACAAACAGTCTAAATAACAATCAGTGATGTAACTAATAACAAACAGTCTAAATAACAATCAGTTATGTAACTAATAATGACAGCGTAACTAACAATCAGTGATGTAACTAATAAGGACAGCGTAACTAACAATCAGTGATGTAACTAATAACAAACAGTCTAATTAACAATCAGTGATGTAACTAATAAGGACTGCGTAACTAACAATCAGTGATGTAACTAATAACAAACAGTCTAAATAACAATCAGTGATGTAACTAATAATAAACACTCTAAATAACAATCAGTGATGTAACTAATAATGAACAGTCTAACTAACAATCAGTGATGTAACTAATAATGAACAGTCTAACTAACAATCAGTGATGTAACTAATAATGAACAGTCTAACTAACAATCAGTGATGTAACTAATAATGAACAGTCTAACTAACAATCAGTGATGTAACTAATAATGAACAGTCTAAATAACAATCAGTGATGTAACTAATAATAAACAGTCTAAATAACAATCAGTGATGTAACTAATAACAGTCTAACTAACAATCAGTGATGTAACTAATAACAAACAGTCTAATTAACAATCAGTGATGTAACTAATAATGACAGCGTAACTAACAATCAGTGATGTAACTAATAATGAACAGTCTAACTAACAATCAGTGATGTAACTAATAATGAACAGTCTAACTATCAGTGATGTAACTAATAATGAACAGTCTAACTAACAATCAGTGATGTAACTAATAATGAACAGTCTAACTATCAGTGATGTAACTAATAATGAACAGTCTAACTAACTATCAGTGATGTAACTAATAATGAACAGTCTAACTAACAATCAGTGATGTAACTAATAATGAACAGTCTAACTAACAATCAGTGATGTAACTAATAATGAACAGTCTGACTATCAGTGATGTAACTAATAATGAACAGTCTAACAATCAGTGATGTAACTAATAATGGACAGTCTAACTAACAATCAGTGATGTAACTAATAATGAACAGTCTAACTAACAATCAGTGATGTAACTAATAATGAACAGTCTAACTAACAATCAGTGATGTAACTAATAATAAACAGTCTAAATAACAATCGGTGATGTAACTAATAACAAACAGTCTAAATAACAATCAGTGATGTAACTAATAACAAACAGTCTAAATAACAATCAGTGATGTAACTAATAAGGACACCGTAACTAACAATGTATATCAGCATATCGCTGTTGTCGGAACAAAACCTCATGTCTCCAAAATGTAACTTTACAGGAGAAAAAAAACATACCGTAGTTTTAATTTAAGTCAATGGAACCCAACGTCTTTGTTTCTTTTGGTCCATTCATCATGAAATTTGCACACAATGTAAAGAGCAACAGGTCCTTTGAAATTATGTCAAAAACTGAAAAAGTGGAGAGGTCCTATAGCAGTGATATACACACACACACACACACACACACAGGGTGGGCTATTTATAAGGATACACCCAAATAAAATGGGAATGGTTGGTGATATTAATTTCCTGTTTGTGGCACATTAGTATATGGGAGGGGGAAAACTTTTCAAGAAGGGTGGTGACCATGGCGGCCATTTTGAAGTCGATCCAACTTTAGTTTTTCCAATGGGAAGAGGGTCATGTGACACACCAAACTTATTGAGAATTTCACAAGAAAAACAATGGTGTGCTTGGTTTTCATGAGTTATTTACAAGTTTCTGACCACTTATAAAATGTGTTCAAAGTGCTGCCCATTGTGTTGGATTGTCAATGCAACCCTCTTCTCCCACTCTTCACACACTGATAGCAACACTGCAGAAGATGCTATCCCAGGCTTTCAGTATCCGTAGTTTCAGGTGCTGCACATCTCGTAGCTTCACAGCATAGACAATTGCCTTCAGATGACCCCAAAGATAAAAGTCTAATGGGGTCAGATCGGGAGACCTTGGGGGCCATTCAACTGGCCCACAACGACCAATCCACTTTCCAGGAAACTGTTCATCTAGGAATGCTCGGACCTGACACACATAATGTGGTCGTGCAAAGTGGATTGGTCGACGCCATGGCCACCGCCGCCATGGTCACCACCCATGTTGAAAAGTTTTCCCCCTCCCATATACTAATGTGCCACAAACAGGAAGTTAATATCATCAACCATTCCCATTTTATTTGGGTGTATCCATATAAATGGCCCACCCTGTATATGTATATATATACACACACACACACACACACACACACACACACATATATATATATATATATATATATATATATATATATATATATATATATATATGTATATATACAATGTATTGGCCTCTATCACATGAAAAAAGGTAATTAAGAGCCATTCTAACCAATCTAACAATCAATAGTAATAACAACCAGTGGGGTAACAAAACAAATAATAGTGTAACAAAACAACCATGGTGTGGTTAATAACCAATGGTGTGGTTCATAACCAATGGTGTGGTTCATAACCAATGCTGTGGTTCATAACCAATGGTGTGATTAATAACCAATGGTGTGATTAATAACCAATGGTCATGAAATCAGAGCTGTTATTAACACCCAATAGCGTAACTATCAATCAATGGTATAACAAACAATAAACGGTCTAACAGTGAGTCTGTTTACATGCACTTAATAATCTGATAACTGCAGAAAATCAGATTTTGTCAGTAATCCGATTAAGGAGTTTATATTCACTTGAGTAATCAGATAATAGGGAAACTCCGGGTCTACATGACTCAGAAAGTAATTGGATTTCTGTTTTTCAACGAGCCAACAAGCTCACAGAAGAAGACACAACGCAAACGTAACACAAAACTCAAACTTCATGCTGCAGTTTAAAACTTTACCTGAAAATATGAACATACATAATCTAGAAAACAAAGAATATTTAATGCCTCATTTCGTCAAACATGTATTTGGATTCAGCATTGACCGCGGTGGCACTGCTCGCTTATTTCCACAATATGTGCAGACTGAGTTCACATGTGGTGAGAAATCTGATTACTGAGCTAAAATCCAGCCTCTTTATCAGATTTCTGAATTGGATTTCTAGATAACTGCAAAAATCTGATTATGATTAGATTATTGAATGCAAGTGTAACTAATGTCCAACAGTATAACTGCCAAGTAATATGGAGGCAGTTGTGGGCTGGAGGTTAGGGAACCAGCCTTGTGACCGGAAGGTCGCTGGTTTGATCCCCTGAGCCGACAGTACGTGACTGAAGTGCCCTTGAGCAAGACACCTGACCCCCAACTGCTCCCCGGAGCACTGTGGATAGGGCTGCCCACTGCTTCGGGCAAGTGTGTTCACTGCCCCCTAGTGTGTGTGTTCACTAGTGTGTATGTGGTGTTTCACTGCACAGGTGGGTCTAATTCCTCTGTGTGCAGCTGGTCAATGGTTCTAAATTCCATTAAAATTCTATTAAATTCCAATAGCGTAACCCCCAGGTTGTCAATGCTGGTCCTGAAATATCCCCCCACCGTGCACAATTTTGTGTTTTCCTGCTGTAACCCGTCTTTGTCAACTCAAAGAAGCTTTGTTAAATAGTTGGACCAGGACAAACACTAAAACATGTAGGGCAGGAGATTCTCCAAGAACAAGGTGGGGAACCACAGGTGCAACCAGTGCTGTCTCTAACAGCTAAACACCAACAGAGTAACTAATAACCAATAATTTAACCAAAAACAATGACTGCCAACAAATTTTGTGATTTGTGGATATGCCTTGAGGCAGATCTACTGGAGAACATTTTTGATGCGCTTACTAAGGTTCTGTCCTTTATAAGAAAGCTCAGATCAGCCTCTCTTGTATCTGCAATGCAGCACATAGCGCCGACACAGCCTCAGCCTCAGCCTCAGCAGCGTTCTCTCAGGGGTCTCTGAGTACCGCTGCTCACAGTGAGCTTGTGTGTCATTAGAACTCTACGTAGAAACTCTAAAGTCAGGTACACAGTGTGACCTTCCACGGTCTTTCAGCTACGACTGAACCTCAGCTCACCTCACTTTTCTGAAACAGACAGCAGGGAGGCTTCGTATCCCGTGCATCTGAAAACAGACACAACAAACTTTGAAATAAATCTGCAAAGCTGGTTTTGTGCTGGAGCGTGGGATGCTGATGGAACGGCGTGACAGGTACACGTTCCTCTAAAGTAAGACCGGGAAGGCTTGTGTGTTCTTGCAGGGAACAGTGTGTATCATAAAGTCATTTGAATGAAACACTGTGAGCTATCCTTATATCCTTATACCCAGGCTTATAGACATCACCAGCACGAATGCTGCTTTAATTCTTACTGATTTAATTATTTCTCTTTATCCATCAGCATTTATATCGTTCTGTTTTTATAGAAAACCACGAGATAACTGTGATTTAAGGCATGTGTGAGATGATGTAGGTACGTCGTTTTCACCATACAAACTGTTTAAGTACAGTTGTGTGCAAAAATCCAAATTACTTTTATTAGTTCTAATTATTTTGTTGGTTTCTGCAGTGATTTAAAACACATTTGTTTTTACATGCAATTCATTAAAAAAATAGAAAATTGTAGTGTAGAATTGTAGTGTACAATTGTAGTGTAATGCTGGCTTGACTAACCAGACATTCGCGGATATAAAACAAACCATAGGGTTTATTAAAAGGAGGATTAACCAGGGTTTAGGCTAGACCAGGTCAAAAGCAAGACAAGCAACATATGAGACTTGGGATAAACATGTAGATAAACAAGCGAAGGCGTGAAAACCAAAGAACAAGTAAACAGGTAAACAGAGACAAAGGGGTAAATCCAAAAAACTACAAGGAGAAACGAGGCAAAGTGGTAAAAGTATAGCAGAGAATGGCTTGGGGCGAGACAGAGGCAATAAAGAGGTGAAAGATGAAAGGTAACAGGTAAACAGGTGAAAGCTATCTGTTTGACTTGGATCTGCTGGTTGATGGCTGGTTGATAGAGTCACATAACAAACTGGGGAATCTTGGGAATTGGAGTTTGTAATGTGTAACTGTAGCATGTGCAAAATCTCACACACCCTTCCAACTCCAAGTCCCAGAACTTAATTAACTCTTTAGGCCTTAAATGACTTGGTAGGACTGGCTAGGCAGGTTGAGAACCATCATTAGAAACAGTCAGCGAAAGCTGGGGTTACACTGCACGACCTTTAGCCCCGATTCTCAGTCTGGCTTCTCTGAGTCTGAGCTGGTCGGCTCTAGTCTGTAGACTTTGGGTCTGATTTTATCAAACGTTTGCTTTTTTGAGCATAATCCAACATAAACTTTGTGTAAAATTTGTGTCGTGAACCCATGGCTTAACGAGACAGTAATCCTCTGACTCTTCAAACATTGTGCTCAACAACAATGAGCTCCTCTAAGCAGCTGGCTGAGAATGGAGCTAACTGATGTAGGTGAAGGCTATAAAAAGCTGTCAAAGCGCTTCCAGTTCACAATTTCCACTATCCGAAATTTCATTAAGAAACAGTCATTAAGGGGAACTGGGGTAGATCAGGAACTCTCAGATAGAGCTGCTTGTATGCTGCCAGAAAGGCAAAGCAAAACCCCCACATGACAGCAAAGGACCTGCAGGAAGATTTAGCTACACAGCAGTGGCAAATCACTGTTCTACTGTGCAGCGCTGCTTTCACAATCATCATCTGCATGGATGATACCATCAGACGGAAATCTTACCAGATCTAGAACAAAGTCTGATGTCAGAAGTGTGCAAAACATCATTTATATCAGCCTACAGCATTTCAGAAACAAATGCTGTCAATGGATAAAGTGAAAAAGACAATCACTAAATCTAAAATGTATGGAGAAAAAAGGAGCAGCATTTGATGAAAGGAACTCTGTGTCAACTGTGAGGTGGATCTATTGTTCTTTGGGTTGTGTGGCAAGAAACACTGCATGGGTAGATGGAAGAATGGACTCCACTCTCCCTTATCTTCCTCTTCCCCTCTCTCTCTCTTGTTCTTCCTGTTTCTCAGCCTCGCTCTTGCTCTTCCTCAGCCACTCTTTCATTCTTTCTCGTCTTTCTCTTCCATGGACTCTCTCTTTTGCCCTTCCTCAGCCTCCTCCTCTTCATCTACATTATCTCATCCCTTCATCTTCCTCTTCCTCAGCTTTTGTCTCGCCCTTTGCTCCTCCTTGGTCTCTCTCTCCCTCATGCCCTGCCTCATCTTCCTCTTCCTCTCTTTCATGCCCTTCCTGAGGACAGTCAGTCTGTGCCTTCCTCAGCCATACTCTTTTGTCTCGCCTTTCATCATCTTCCTCTGCGTTAGCTACTCTTATCCTTTATAATGATTCTCTTCCTCAGTCAGTCTTTTTTCTCTCACCCTTTATCATCTTCCTCTGCTTCCTCCTCATTGTCTCACTCTTCCTCATCTTCGTCAGTTCTTTTCTCTCTCTCCCTTGCTCATCTTTCTTGTCCTCAGTCATTCTTGCCCTTCATCATTATTCTCATCCTCTGTCACTCGCTCTCTGTCTCTCTGTTCATCTTCTCATCCTTGCTAATGGCTCTTTGTGCATCTTCCTCCTCAGATCCTGAATTCCTTTCAAAGCTCCTGCTAACACAGAGGTCCACCAACAGGTGGTTTTAGCCACCTTCGTCCTGAGCCCCTTGGGCTCCTGCATCCAGACTCCTATTGCAAAGGACAGCGATCCAGGCGACTGATCTGTGAGGAACGCCATGATGCCTGTTTCCCTTTACAATCAGTGCTGCTTCTACACGGACCTTCATGGTCAACGCAGCACACTGGAGCCCAATTACAGCTCTGGAAGCTCAGTTCTAAAATGCCATTCATTCTGCACTTGAAAAACATCCGTCTTTAGAGAGGTATTCCTCAGAGTTTCTGCATAAATCAGGGGTCGTCATGACTACAACACAAATATAGACATTTAATTTACTATTCAGAATCACCAGAGAACTTACACAAGTTACAAAACTTTTAAACCGTCATAACACAATGTCTGACATCAGGCAGTGAACTCATGACCAATCTTTGCAGTAACTTTCTGTGAGGAAGCTTTCAGAGGTGGACACATCTTAACTCTGAAATCTTATCTGTTTAGTCACCATGACGGCTTCAGTATGGACTGAATTCCAGACAGTAGCTATTACAGAATAACAGTTACAAACTTCACAATCTCATCTTTAACTCCAGATAAGAAAACAGTATCACACAAACATCCCGATAAGCCCAGCCCCATTTCTTATCTAACAACTTATCCACCACTTTTCTCAAATGTCTCCTCGCCCCTTGGAACTGATCTACAGGGCAGTGGTTGAGCTCTTCCCTCTGAAATGGGAGCCTCAAATAAACAGAGCATCACTTCATTAACAGCTACTAGCGCTGCACTGTTATTGTCATTTTTTAACAGAGAAAATTCTCACATTTGTGGGTTTCTTTGGTCTCTTGTTGGTATTTCTGTTTGGAGTCTCTGAAAAACCACAGTTTGAAGGGTCGTGTAGCCCCAACCCTTTGGCCTACCCCTCTATGTCAACAAGAATCAGGACACCCCACCCCTAGGAGTGAAAGCGCAAAACAGTGGGGTTTAACCTTCCATTCCTACCATTAGTTGTTCTAAGAAAATGCTGCTGTGTTTAGGCAACTGTGACAGATAGCACAAGTTCAGTTTAACTGTCACAATGACGGCACATTTATTTATAAGGCCAAATTGCAGCATGAGAGAATCCTGAACACTGCAGAGACTATTGCCTCCATAATGTTCATGAAAACTAGACAAATAACATTGCTGCAGGGGTGGCTGTGAATAATGAGGAGTCAGAGCTGAGGTTTTAGGAGGAATTGCATTAGTGCAGCTCACATGGTGGTTAAAGCCTTGAGCAGTAGAAACTGAAACTGTGGAGCAGCAACAGTCAATATTATTAATTATTATTAATGTGGTTTAGCTTAATACATCTTGGATAAAGTACATGCCTGCCTCCTCCATCCATGACTGGGGTGAAGCTATTTAGTGGATGGGAACTGGACAAGCAGATTGAATAAAATTGGGCTGAAAAACACAATAAAACAGCAGCAGATACACTTAAACCCTTAATTTGTTTGCATTTTTTACAGCAAACCTATAAAAAAAACTTTTGGATACCAAATATGTCCCTGTTGACTGACTACATTTGGACTGAACTGAAAATCTGAAATTTCGCCAAACTACTATTGTTTCCATGGAACCTGCTGACATCACCGTTCATTTATCAGCACTTCAAAAGGGAAGCCAATTACAGCCCTGCGATCTCATGTTCTCATGTCTAAATGGACGTTCTGTCAATGATCTCTGGCGCCAATCATGGCCAGATTGATGACAATGGTAATATTAGCAGCCGGTTTAGCCCGTTCTCCCATTCACATGCACCACTTCTCGCCTATCGAGCATAAAAACACTGCTGTTATTCTCCCTGACAGATCATCTCTAATATCACTCACCCGTTTGAGAGGCTGTTCCCCCCCTTAGAGAGCCAAATCACATCTAAATCACTGTAAAGACACACTCAGAATGCCAGCTTCTTGCAAATATAACTGATTGCCCACACAATAACCCAATCAGAGAGAAGACTACATTACATAAATGACTTTTTTCCCCAACATGCTTCAGTCTTTACTCTAGGGAGAATGCTGGACGCTAGCTGTGATTGCCGCTCTTAGACACCTCTTGTCTGCTGTTATGAACACTCAAACGCACATGTACACAACTATCTATGCTGTGTTGTCATTAGAATTCAACTGAATGCCATTTGATGGTAAATGGGTGTTTTTAAATGCAAGACAATTTCCCTCTTATCCCAAATGTAGTTGATCAGCCAAGACGTGATTGGTATCTGAAGTTTGCTCCTTTAGTTTTAGCACTACAGCTATGAGGCTAATGTAGCTAACACGTAATGCCATACTGTTGACATACTGTTATCCATAGATAAACATGCCTGGATGCTGTGTTCTCTGTTGTTCTCTGGTTGAGGCGATACGTCTGTGCGTCCGCCATGTTGGAGAGGTCAGGGTCCGCTTCTGAACAGATTCACTTGCACTGCTGCTCTCGGTAGCTTTTATTACTTTAATAACTGATCATGATAATTAGCCGTCCAGACCAGCAAGTATTCAGTCTGCACTGGATGTTAAAAACTGAGTTTGGCGCGAGAAACACAAACTCACACATCAGCAAATCCATCAGTGTGTCCAGTGTGCCCAGCATTATACGTAGTTAAAAAGCAACTCCTGGTAATTCTGTGAATAAATAACTACTACATCAAGTTAAGACCCCCTGAACAGACCATTAAATGAAATAAGCTTAATATAAAACCAGAAGAAAAAGATCACATCAACAGGTTCTCTGGGCCTCATTAACCACTCGGCCATATCTACACATAAACATCGCACAGACATGAGCGTGGGTCACTACATTCCCTCCGTTATACAATCCTGTCCCACTTTCTGGGAGCAATATTCCTGAAACAGTGTAATTTTGGACAGTATCCTTCTTATGCGTGATTATTGTATGTGATATAGGCAGATATACAGTTATTTTACGTGACACAGGCTGATGTATGATTACTGTATGTGATATAGGCTGATATAGTTATTGTATGTGCCATAGGCTGATGTATGATTACAGTATGTAATATAGGCTGATACACAGTTATTGTACGTGACATAGGCTGATGTGTGATTATTGTATGTGATATAGGCTGATATAGTTATTGTATGTGCCATAGGCTGATGTATGATTACAGTATGTAATATAGGCTGATACACAGTTATTGTACGTGACATAGGCTGATGTGTGATTATTGTATGTGATATAGGCTGATATAGTTATTGTATGTGCCATAGGCTGATGTATGATTACAGTATGTAATATAGGCTGATACACAGTTATTGTACGTGACATAGGCTGATGTATGATTACAGTATGTAATATAGGCTGATACACAGTTATTGTACGTGACATAGGCTGATGTATGATTACTGTATGTGATATAGGCAGATATACAGTTATTGTACGTGACACAGGCTGATGTATGATTACGGTATGTGATATAGGCTGATATACAGATATTGTACGTGACACAGGCTGATGTATATTTACTGTATGTGATATAGGCTGATATACAGTTATTGTACGTGACACAGGCTGATGTATGATTACTGTATGTGATATAGGCAGATATACAGTTATTGTACGTGACACAGGCTGATGTATGATTACGGTATGTGATATAGGCTGATACACAGTTATTGTATGTGACATAGGCTGATGTGTGATTATTGTATGTGATATAGGCTGATATAGTTATTGTTTGTGCCATAGGCTGATGTATGATTACTGTATGTGATATAGGCAGATATACAGTTATTGTACGTGACACAGGCTGATGTATGATTACTGTATGTGATATAGGCAGATATACAGTTATTGTACGTGACACAGGCTGATGTATGATTACGGTATGCGATATAGGCTGATATACAGTTATTGTACGTGACACAGGCTGATGTATGATTACGGTATGTGATATAGGCTGATATACAGTTATTGTACATGACACAGGCTGATGTATGATTACTGTATGTGATATAGGCTGATATACAGTTATTGTACGTGACACAGGCTGATGTGTGATTATTGTATGTGATATAGGCTGATATAGTTATTGTACGTGACACAGGATGATGTATGATTACTGTATGTGATATAGGCTGATATAGTTATTGTATGTGACATAGGCTGAAGTATGATTACTGTGTGTGATATAGGCTGATATAGTTATTGTATGTGACATAGGCTGAAGTATGATTACTGTGTGTGATATAGGCTTATATACAGTTATTGTATGTGACATAGGCTGATGTATGGTTACTGTATGTGATATAATCTGATATATGAGGGTATGGTTACTGTATTCGATATAGGCTGGTATATAGTTGTAATGTCACTGTATATTGTGTATGAGCTTTCTGTAAATTGTGTATAGTTTATTTTCTGCTGCACACTGACTGGACATTTGCACTGTTTCTGCTGCTCTTCTGTAAAATGTAGCACCGGGTCATAGTTGCACTGTGCCCTCCTGGATTTCTGGTTGTGTTATTTGTCTTTTTACACTTCATTCTTGTTTATTCTTTCTACAAGGTAGTCTTTTTTAAAACTGCACTCACATTAACCACGAGGCTTTCCTAGCTGAGCACGCTGTTCCCACTGCCTGACATGAGCCCATTAGACAGAACGACGTGCTGCCATCAGGTGAGTTCATTTACTGCTGACGAAACAAAGCTTGTCGTCTCAGCTCCATTTTTAATGTCTAGTTTCCACTCCGTTCCACCCGCCAACCATTAGCCCAACACGCCACTGTAAATCCTCACAGTCCAGTCATTAAAAACAACCGTGGAAGGGAGTCAATTACGTTTTAGCATAATCCCTCTACACAGCACACAGCATTAGCTTCACCTGAGTTAGCAGAACAGATTCACCAATCTGGACAAGCAATGTGGAGGATTTAGGATGGATATCATTCCAGCCTAACAGCGAAGCCTACAGTTCACACAGCACTAGCCAAGTTTACATGCATCTGTTAATAATCCAACTAATAGCTCAATCAGAATAGAATACGTCCATGTAAACACCTCAATCAGAATAGACCAGTTTGATTGAGGCCATTCGGAATACAGTTTCTATCCGACTGATCGAGGTGGGTAATCCTGTAAATAATCCATTAAATAAGAATAATATCCATGTAAATGCCTTTATCCGATTACATTCCCTGTCGGAAAGTTCAAGTCTGTTCTGCATGTGTGTCGCATCATAGTGAGAGTTTATACCGTTCAACACAGCGGAGCAGAAACTGGTCTGCAGAGGAGACGAAGTTTATGCTCTGATCTTCAAAAGACAGTGGTGGGACGAACGTCCAGCTTATGCGTCTCAGAACACGACGTCTTCCTCTTAGCCTAAGGACATTTGAAGGACGTTTTCCTCAGTCTGTCGTCATTTTAAAGCAGTTAAAAGCACAAGTACTGCTCACTGCTGCTCATCTCACTCTGACTGGACCTCACGTGATGTTCACTGCCATGGTAACGTTTACTCTAAGCAGTTCTCCACACATGCACGTCACTTTGCATCGGATTACTTGTAGTGAGCATGTAAACAAAGATTTTCCATCAGATTATCAGACGCAGCCAAACTTCCATGTGTTGTGACATCACCACCACAACTAACTGGCTGTCTGGGACACTACCTTTAGAGGTCAGGCCTCAAGCCAGAAAATGTTCTACATGGTGAAAAAAAAACAGGCCTGAATCTTAATTTATAGAAAATAATCGCACTTTAAATCATATTTTCCCCAAATTGTTCAGCCCAACCACCCACTCACTCTAAAGTCATGTAAGTTATAAGGAGTGTTTTACCCTAGTTTGCTTTCAGAATGAGCCCCAGCCAATCAGAACAGAGCTCATTTACATATATCAGTCTTAAAGGCACAGTAACAGAAACAGCCTGTTTAATTCTAAGGGATAAAGAGATGTTGGACAAATTATGATTAATAAAATACATATAAACATTATAAGTGGACATCAGGGGAAAAAATCAAATGCAAGAAAAATGTACGATATGTTAATAAGGGGTAATGATAACATGACTGTGTGATCACTGCAACTCCTGAGTGTTGAAAGTATCAGTAAATATCAATAAATAAACCACACCAGCACAAACAGAGAGAGAGTGAATAAGGGGTGAACGGCAGGGCGGGGCATGACTCACCTGCCACAGAGTTGGGACGGGGCATGAGGTAGAGGGGGGTGGGGTGAGAGGAGTGGTGTGTGGAGCCAGGCTCAGGGATCTTGTTGAGGCTGTGCGTGGAAGCGGCCATGTTCTCGTCCACACGGTACAGGCTGGAGTCCAGCGTGGCGCGGTGAGAGTGCCACAGCTTCAGACTGCTGGCCCGCAAGCCCTCACCATGTTTACGATCCGCAGGCTCCGAGTAACTGGTCAGAGTGGCTGAGGGGTGGGGAGGAAGGGGGAGGGTTTAAAAATAAAGGAAATGATGCTTACAGAAGGATTTAGACTGAATTACTGCATCATTAGCCCCACCTATTTTTTATCTACACCTACACTGGCCATTTTATTGGAAACACCTGCACAATTACATACAGCAGTCCATCTACTCATCAGCCCTTCTCTATCCTGCCAATCAGAGGAAAGGGACCAACATAGAACCACCAGAGAAGGGATATTATTTGGGTGGTGGGCCATTCTCAGCACAGCAGTGTGTCACAATAGGGCTGTCATTATTGATGATAATGGGCTGATGATTAATTGTCATATAAATAATTCAGTCTAATGATTTAATTGCCCTTTTATTGCTCACTGCATGCAGCTGTTATGTATGTACATATATATCGTAGATACGTTAGCTAAGAAATATCTACACTCTCAGAAATAAAGGTACTAAACTGTCACTGGGGTGGACCCCTCAAGGCTCCATCTCAGTACCTTTAGTCAGTGAACATAACTAAACCATAATACACTGAAATGATATGTTCTAAGCTGTACTGACTCCACACACCCCGCCTCGCCTCCAGGCTTTTATTCTACTGTTCTGTTTTAAAACATTCGGTTATGAAAATGTACAAATACAAACTTTTCACCTGGAAAAACTGATTTAAACTTCACAATCAGACCTTAAAACCACTGCTGGAGCTTTGAGGGAACATTTACACTGTTTGTACCTTAATGAAGGAAAAACCTTAATTTCTAACAGCGCACACATCTAACATATAAACATGCTGCCCTCTGAACATGTTACAGCACCAAGTTTGAAGTCAGATCTTGTTGTTTTGACAAGACTCATGATATCTCAGAGAATGTACGCTTTCTTTTATTTGCATTTATTTGCCATGAAATGCACCTGACATTCCACTTTTTCAGCATAACATGATACGAAATCTAATGGCTGTGGAAAATCACAGGAGTCTGCTGAAATAACACCGGTCATCTCAGCCACACACCGCCTGTGTGGATGCTCTGACCTGTTAATATGAGCACTGAAATGAAAAGCAACAAGAGTCAGGATGAGTGGAACTGCGGTCCTGCATGTTTTGGTGTTTTTCCTGCTGCAGCTAATCAGCTAATTAATCAGCCTCTCCTGATGCAAGTGTGCAGCAGCTGATCTACTGAATACACACGTCTTTACAGACTGAGAGTGTGTATGTGTGTGTGAGAGTGTGTGTGAGAGAGCGTGTGGTACTCACCGATGATGCCGCTGTCTCTGCTCTCCAGTGTGGAGGTGGGGCTGGTGAGGGGCTGTCCTGGAGCCGCGGGGGGCAGAGTGGAACAGGGGCTGCAGCCCGGAGGAGACGCTGTGCTGCTGGTCAGCGTGGAGCACGGACTCATCCTACCACTCACACCCACACCCTGCACACACACACACACACACACACACACACACACGCAGACTTAGCATGGGGCGGGGTGGTGTGTGTGTGTGTGTGTGTGTGTGTGTGTGTGTGTGTTTGTTTGCTTGTTTTTGTACATTTTCAGTACCTGACATTGTAGCAAAACCAAACTAACCCACAGAACCAACACAACAATTCTGACTTTACAAAGTGCATTTTAAAATGTTTTTGTTCCTAGTTTTAAAACTAAAAGCACAAAATCACTTCTTTTTGGTTCCTTTGGTTAAGATTAAGACTTAGCTTAGAAAATTCTTATTACATACAGATAATTACAAATATATAATATATATAGGACATATTATTACTATTATTCTATGTATTCACAGTTTTGATAGTATCTTTTAAAATGTAGCACTACTGGCTCTTTTTTCTCTGTTATACCTGATCAGATGACTGATTAAGATTAAATGACCCTTACAACAGGGAAATTTCACCTCCGCTTGTACAACCCCAATTCCAATGAAGTTGGGACGTTGTGTAAAACATAAATAAAAACAGAATATGATGATTTGCAAATCCTTTTCAACCTATATTCAATTGAATACACTACAAAGACAAGATATTTAATGTTCAAATGGATAAACTTTGTTGTTTTTTGCAAATATTCACTCATTTTGAATTTTATGCCTGCAACACGTTCCAAAGAAGTTGCGACAGGGGCAACAAAAGACTGGAAAAGTTGATGAATGCTCAAAAAACACCTGTTTGGAACATTCCACAGGTGAACAGGTTAATTAGAAACAGGTGAGTGTCATGATTGGATATAAAGGGAGCATCCCTGAAAGGGAGCATCCACTTTGTGAACAACTGCGTGAGCAAATAGTCCAACAGTTTAAGAACGTTTCTCAACGTGCAATTGCAAGGAATTTAGGGATTTCATCATCTACAGTCCATAATATCATCAAAAGATTCAGAGAATCTGGAGAAATCTCTGCAAGTAAGCGGCAAGGCAGAAAACCAATACTAAATGCCCGTGACCTTCGATCCCTCAGGCGGCGCTGCATTAAAAACCGACATCATTCTGTAACTGATATTACTACATGGGCTCAGGAATACTTCAGAAAACCACTGTCAGTGAACACAGTTCGTCGCTCCATCTAGTATCTCCATCCATTAAGTGCAAGTTAAAACTCTGCCATGCAAAGCGAAAGCCATATATCAACAACACCCAGAAACGCTGCCGGCTTCTCTCGGCCCGAGCTCATCTGAGATGGACTGACGCAAAGTGGCAAAGTGTCCTGTGGTCTGACGAGTCCACATTTCAAATTGTTTTTTGAGGTCATGGACGTCGTGTCCTTCGGGCCAAAGAGGAAAAGGACTGTCCAGATTGTTATCAGTGCACAGTTAAAAAGCCAGCATCTCTGATGGTATGGGGGTGTGTTAGTGCCATCCTATGAATTCCACCAACAAAGCTCCAACAATTAGTGTCCTCAGTTCCCAAACGCTTATTGAGTGTTGTTAAAAGGAAAGGTGATGTAACACAGTGGTAAACATGCCCCTGTCCCAACTTCTTTGGAACGTGTTGCAGGCATCAAATTCAAAATGAGTGAATATTTGCAAAAAACAATAAAGTTTATCCATTTGAACATTAGATATCTTGTCTTTGTAGTGTATTCAATTGAATATAGGTTGAAAAGGATTTGCAAATCATCCTATTCTGTTTTTATTTATGTTTTACACAATGTCCCAACTTCATTGGAATTGGGGTTGTAACCCATCCAGAAAGTGAAACACCACATACACACTAGTGAACACACACACTTAGGGGCAGTGAGCACACTTGCCCAGAGCGATGGGCAGCCCTATCCACAGCGCCTGGGGAGTAGATGGGGGTATGGTTGTCAAGGGGGTCAATGACAACTTAGTCATGTACTGTCAGCTCTGGGGATCAAACCAGCGAACTTCTGGTCACAGGACTGGTTCTCTAACATCCAGCGCATGAAAATTTCTTGAATTATCGCAATATTTTATTTTTGGCATATAGCCCATCTCTACCTGGTCAGCCCCAAAACTGCCCCATCAGATAAACAGCACTTAAAGCTTTGATCTCTGAGATAGAGGAGAAAATCAAGCCGCTTCAGATCTGAAAACATCCACAGGCGTTTCTGTCTATCCTTACACTGTGAGAAGACCACTCAGCGCTGAAAGGATGTGTAGCTGACCAAGAAGAACCTCACTGAGAAAAGGAGACAGACACATCAAACAAAGAAGCTGAACGATGGACTGACCACCCCAGAGTCCAGACCGCAACACCACTGAATGGCTTTGACCACTTCAGACTGGAGGCGTGTCTGCAGATTTCTACTACCACTTACATATATATGTAAGTTGTGGTCTGGAGGTTAGGGTACCAGCCTTTTTGTAAATTATATATATATATATATATATAAAATAATGCACACATGACCCCATGTCCTGACACTGTATTAAAACGAGTAGATGGGTACATGTGTGTGTGTTAGCCTAATTAATCCGCCAGCGCAGGAAATCCACACGGCAGGAGGAAGCCCTCTCTTGGGGCTGTCCCCTCCCTCAGCACGCACTCCTCCCCATCTGTCAGTTGCCAGGAGACGGGGTTGCCGTGGCACCCTGCCGCTGTGGCACCCAGCTACAGGCTCATTTGGTGTTGGCTTGGGTCTGGCCGGCTGCAGTGGCTCACCTAATCTGCCCGTGCACGGGATTAGCGATGAGACAACTAAGCAGCGCTGCGGAGCTTTAAAACACTCAACACTGCTTAAGTTCAGAGCCCACAGAGAACCGAGGGACGAGTGGAGACTGCGAGAGGGACAGGAACACGGTTCTTTATCCTGTTCGGGCAGCGTTTCAGCACCAACCACAGAGATGACATTCAGCCAGCCCACTCTTTCACCAAGTCGAATTCCTGATTTACTCATAGTGCTGGATTATGTCATTAAGGGCACCATTCTGGTACACACCTACGAAAATGGTTCTTCAAGGGTAAAGGAAATGATTCTATACAGAACCATTTTCAAAGAATCATCTACAGCGTGTTCTCCATTCTTGCAAAGGGATTTTTGAGTGTTCAGGGTTCCATACAGAACCATTTTCTTTACTCTTGAAGAAAAAAGATGGTTCCTCAAAGGTTTTTTTTAAAAGAAACTGGTTCTATACAGAACCATGCTGGGTGGGTTTATCTCATAACAAGCCGCCACTTCGCTGCCAAACTAAGCTCCCCACCACAGTGGCAGCATCATTAGAATAATATGAACATGTTATTTTAGGAATTCAGACATTTCCCACACAAACACAATAGCAATGTTCTGTTGAGGTTTTACAGGAAATCTGAGCTCAGTGCAGTCTGCAGTGATTCTCACTGCTCAATGCATCACGACAGGTAAGGCCTATCAATATACTACTGAATCAGACTTCACCAGCCAATCAGCACTCGGCAGCTGTAAAGCTTTGCTTTCTGTATTCGAGTTCGAGCGGCCTACCTGCAGGTCATCGGACTCCTCCATGCTGTACTGTGGCCCCTGAGGCCCCTCGCTCACTTTGTCTCCGAGCAGGAAGCCCAGCCGAGTCATCAACGTGTTGGCAGCCTCGTCTACAGAGGGAGGGGGGCCGAGGTCTGGACCTAACCCCCCTGCCAGGAAGAGAGAAAGAGAGAGGGAGGGGAAGGGAGAGGGTTAATCTAAGCCTGGTAATAAGACAATAATAATTATCAAAATTAAATGTTCTTTCAATTCTAATTAAAATGCTCTTCTCGCCCCTCAATCCAGTTTTAGCATTATGAGCCTGAGCTGCTACACCCAGGTAGCACAGTGTTTCTTTTACTCTCTATATTAGGAGAGAGAAAGTCTATCTCAAGCCAGGCAGCAGACTTAGCTAGCGTTAGCTGCTTCAGTGTGAAAATTCTGGTGACTGCAGGGTTCATTTACCATCACTAACAAACTGTAAATGAGCTGAGCGTTCACAGAGTCGTTATGAAGTCAGAGACTTTAATAACCTTTAACCACCAGGTGTGTGAATCACGCAGAGCTTCACTGAGGACCTGAGAGAGTCAACTCACACACTGATCTTCACTTCCTCTCCTCCCCAGCCCCTACACACACTGAGATACACGCTGAGATACAAACACTGAGATATACACACTGAGATGCACAGACTGAGATACACGCTGAGATAGAAACACTGAGATACACACTAAGATACATATGCTCAAGATACACACTCAGATACACACGGGGATAGACACACTGAGATAGACACACTCAGATACACACACTGAGGTACACACTCAGATAAAAACTGAGATACACACACTCAGATACATACACTCAAGATACACACTCAGATACACACTCAGATAAAAACTGAGATACACACACTCAGATACATACACTCAAGATACACACTCAGATAAAAACTGAGATACACACACTGAGATACATACACTCAAGATACACACTCAGATACACACTCAGATAAAAACTGAGATACACACACTCAGATACATACACTCAAGATACACACTCAGATACACACTCAGATACACGCGCTCAGATACACATTCAGATACACACTGAGATACACGCGCTCAGATACACACTCAGATAAAAACTGAGATACACACACTGAGATACATACACTCAAGATACACACTCAGATACACACTCAGATACACACTGAGATACACACACTCAGATACACACTCAGATACATACTGAGATACACACATTCAGATACACACACTGATACACACTCAGATACACACACTCTGATACACACTGAGAAACACACACTCATATACACACTCAAATACATAGTGAGATACACACACTCAGATACACACTGAGATACACACACTCAGGTACACACGCTCAAGATACACAGAGTCATTATAAAGTCAGAGTCTTTAATGACCTTTAACCACCAGGTGTGTGAATCACGCAGAGCTTCGCCGAGGACCTGAGAGAGTCAACTCACACACTGATCTTCACATCTACTTCTCCACAGCCCCTACACACGCTGAGATACAAACACTGAGATACACACACTGAGATACACACGCTGAGATACACACGCTGAGATACACACTAAGATACATACGCTCAAGATACACACTCAGATACACACAGGGATAGACACACTGAGATAGACACACTCAGATACACATACTGAGATACACACTCAGATACACACAGGGATAGACACACTGAGATAGACACACTCAGATACACATACTGAGATACACACTCAGATACACACAGGGATAGACACACTGAGATACACGCTGAGATACAAACAGTAAGATACATACACTCAAGATACACACTCAGATACACACTGTGATAGACACACTGATATAGACACACTCTGATACACATACTGAGATACACACTCAGATACACACACTGAGATACACACTGGGATACACACACTCAGATACACACTGAGGTATACAGACTCAGATACACACTGAGATACACACACTCAGATACACACTGAGATACACACATTCACACATACATTGAGATACACACACTCAGATACACACTGAGGTATACAGACTCAGATACACACTGAGATACACACACTCAGATACACACTTAGATACACACATTCACACATACATTGAGATACACACACTCAGATACACACTGAGATACACATACTAAGATACACACTGAGATATACAGACTCAGATACACACTGAGAAACACACTCAGATACAGACTGAAATACATACTGAGATACACACACTGAGATACACACACTCAGATAAACACTGAGATACACACACTCAGATACACACTAAGATACACACACTTAGACATACATTGAGATACACACACTCAGATACACACTGAGATACACACACTCAGATACACACTGAGATACACACACTCAGATACACATTGAAATACATACTGAGATACACACACTGAGATACACACACTCAGATACACACTGAGATACACACACTCAGATACACATTGAAATACATACTGAGATACACACACTGAGATACACACTCTCAGATAAAAACTGAGATACACACACTCAGATACACACTGAGATACACACTCAGATACACACTGAGAAACACACTCAGATACACACTGAGAAACACACTCAGATACAGACTGAAATACATACTGAGATACACACACTGAGATACACACACTCAGATAAACACTGAGATACACACACTCAGATAAACACTGAGATACACACACTCAGATACACACTGAGATACACACACTTAGACATACATTGAGATACACACACTCAGATACACACTGAGATACACACACTCAGATACACACTGAGATACACACACTCAGATACACACTGAAATACATACTGAGATACACACACTGTGATACACACACTCAGATAAACACTGAGATACACACACTCAGATACACACTGAGATACACACACTCAGACATACATTGAGATACACACACTCAGATACACACTGAGATACACACACTCAGATACACACTGAGATTTACACACTCAGATACACACTGAGATATACAGACTCAGATACACACTGAGATACACACACTCAGATACACACTGAGATACACACACTCAGATACACACTGAGAAACACACACTCAGATACACACTGAAATACATACTGAGATACACACACTGAGATACACACACTCAGATACACACTGAGATACACACACTCAGACATACATTGAGATACACACACTCAGATACACACTGAGATACACACTCTTAGATAAAAACTGACATACACACACTCAGATACACACTCTCAGATAAAAACTGTGATACACACACTCAGATACACACTGAGATACACACACTCAGATACACACTGAGATACACAGACTCAGATACACACTAAGAAACACACACTCAGATACACACTGAAATACATACTGAGATACACACACTCAGATACACACTGAGATACACACACTCAGGTACACACTGTGATACACACACTCAGATACACACTGAGATACACACACTCAGATACACACTGGGATATACACACAGATATACACAGAGCAGCTCCTCACTAAGACCTGCTTTGTATCAAACCAACTCTCTCTCAGCCCAGCTCTACAGCTTATTACACAGGTCGGAAGAGAGGGGGAAGAGGGTGAACAGAAAGAAGGGGAGAGTGAGGTGGAGATGACAGGGAGAGGGGAGGAGCTAAAAAGAAAGGTAGAAAGAGAGTAAGAAAGGAGAGAGAAACAGAAAGAGAGGGAAAAGAGTGAGCGGGGTAAAAATAGAGAAAAGAACAGGGAAGAGAGAGATATAAATAGAGAGACAAAGAAGGAAAAGAGAGAGAGAGAGGAAGAGGAAAGGAGCGGGTAAAGAGAGGGGGAAGAAAGATATAAACAGAGATAAAGAGAGAACAGAGAGAGAGAAAGAGGGGGAGAAGAGAGGGGAAGAGAGAGAGAGATAGAAGAGAGGGAAAAAGAAAGAGAGAGAGAGAGAGATATTAGGTTAACACAGACCTATTCAATTGTTATTTCATTGGCATCCATGAATCCCTCCAAACCAAACATCCACACCTGAGAGTGTGTGTCACTTGAATGAGATGTCAGGGAATGTGTGCGTGTGTGTGTCTGTGTGTGTGTGTGTGTGTGTGTGTGTGTGTGTTTGTGAGATGAGACACACCCATGTATCTTGGTCACCCAGAACAGGCTTTCAGACACCAAAGAGGCTGTCATTTATTACAGCTTCTAAAACACTGCTGTTATTATTACCATTGTTATTGTATAACTATTACATCACCAGACTGGGGGGTCCTGAGGCTTTAGGGACCCTCCCAAGAAACAGTCCGAAAAGTAGACCCAAAAAATCATTCTAAAGAGCCCGTGCCAGGGAAAATCACAATTTCCTTGCTGTTTTCAATTTGATATAGAATGTAAGCATCTTGAGAGCGCTCGGTAGCAGTAACGCTAACCAATCTTTGCTCAGTAGCAGTAACTTAAGGGATACTTTTTAAATCCGACAAACAGGGAAATTCCACCTCCGGATTTAACCCATCCGTGAAGTGAAACACCACATACACACTGGTGAATACGCACACACTAGGGGGCAGTGAGCACACTTGCCCAGAGCGGTGGGCAGCCCTATCCACGGCACCCAGGAGCAAGTGGGGGTTAGGTGTCTTGCTCAAGGACACCTCAGTCATGGACTGTCAGCACTGGGGATCAAACTGGCAACCTTCCGGTCACAGGGCCAGTTCCCTAACCTCCAGCCCACGACTGCCCCACAGAGGAGGTGCACTGTTCCCGGAGGTACAGCAATACCAGGTCGATGCGTGTAGTGGACAGAGCAAGCCCCTCTTCCGTCTCCCTATTCTAAAAGACAATGTAATATGTAGTCCTCATATAGAGGACGTATCAAATATTAAACTGATAAGAACAGATACTACCCTTGATCTCAGCCAAATGGCCGAGAAGTGAAGTAATGCCAACCAATCAGCTCTCAGTAGCAGTAACACCAACAAATCAGCTCTGAGTAGCAGTGATGCCAACCAATCAGCTCTCAGTAGCAGTAACACTAAACAATTAGCTCTTAGTAGCAGTAAAGCCAACCAATCAGCACTCAGTAACAGTAACACTAACCAATCAACTCTCATTAGCAGTAATACCAAACAATCAGCTCTCAGTAGCAGTAATGCCAACCAATCAACTCTCAGTAGCAGTAACACTAACCAATCAGCACTCAGTAACATTAATGCCAACCAATCATCGCTCAGTAGCAGTAATGCCAACCAATAAGCGCCCAGTAGCAGTAATGCCAACCAATCAGCATTCAGTAGCAGTGATTCCAACCAATCAGCTCTCAGTAGCAGTAATGCTAACCAATGAGCTCTCAGCAGCAGTAATCACAACTTATCAGCTCTCAGTAGCAGTAATGCCAAGCAATCAGCTCTCAGCAGCAGTAAGGCCAACCAATCAGCTCTCAGTAGCAGTAATGCCAACCAATCAGCACTCAGTAGCAATAATGCCAACCAATCAGCTCTCATTAGCAGTAATGCTAACCAATCAGCTCTCAGTAGCAGTAATGCTAACCAATCAGCTCTCAGGAGCAGTTATGCCAACCAATCAGCTCTCAGCAGCAGTAATCACAGCCAATCAGTGTTCAGTAGCAGTAAGGCCACCAGTCAGCTCTCAGTAGCAGTAATGCCAACCAATCAGCGCTCAGTAGCAGTAATGCCAACCAATCAGCTATAGGTAGCAGTAATGCTAACCAATCAGCTCTCAGTAGCAGTAATGCCAATGAATCAGCTCTCGGTAGCAGTAATGCTAACCTATCAGCTCTCAGTAGCAGTAATGCCAACCAATCAGCACTTAGTAGCAGTAACACAAACTAATCAGCTCTCAGTAGCAGTAATCCCAACCAATCAGCTCTCAGTAACATTAATGCCAACCAATCATTGCTCACTAGCAGTAATGCCAACCAATCAGTTATCAGTAGCAGTAAGGCCAATCAATCAGCTCTCAGTAGCAGTAATGCCAACAAATCAGCGCTCAGTAGCAATTATGCCAACCAATCAGCTCTCAGTAGCAGTAATGCAAACCAATCAGCTCTCAGTAGCAGTAATGCTAACCAATCAGCTCTCAGTAGCAATAATGCTAGCAGTAATGCCAACCAATCCGCACTCAGTAGCAGTAATGCCAAACAATCAGCTCAGTGGCAGTAACACTAACCATTCAGCTCTGAGTAGCAGTAATGCCAACCAATCAGCTATCAGTAGCAGTAACACTAACCAATCAGCTCTCAGTAGCAGAAACCCTAACCATTCAGCTATCAGCAGCAGTAATGGCAACCAATCAGCGCTCAGTAGCACTAATGCCAACCAATCAGCTCTAAGTAGCAGTAATACTAACCAATCAGCTCTCAGTAGCACTAATGCTAACCAATCAGCTCTCAGTAGCAGTAATGCTAACCAATCAGGGCTCAGTAGCAGTAATGCTAATCAATCAGCTCTCAGTAGCAGTAATGCTAACCAATCGGCGCTCAGTGGCAGTAACACTAACCAATCAGCACTCAGTAGCAGTAATGCCAACCAATCAGCTCTCAGTAGCAGTAATACCAACCAATCAGCTCTCAGTAGCAGTAATGCTAACCAATCAGCTCTGAGTAGCAGTAATGCTAACCAATCAGCTCTCAGGAGCTGTAATGCCAAATCAGCGCTAACTGGCAGTAATGCTAACCAATCAGCTCTCAGTAGCAGTAATGCTAACCAATCAGATCTCAGTAGCAGTATTGCTAAACAATCCATGCTCAGTAGCAGTAAAGCAGACCAATTTCACCACTTAAATGCACAACAATTTAAATAATTACAGCATGCTTTTATAAAGATCTGTGAAAACCAACCACCATTTTTTTAAAACAAATTTTATGTTGATTTTCTTCTTTCTATAAACAAAACTGATGAACTGAGGCCGGTATGATGATCTGGCAGCACCCTTCTGTGTTATACAGCCATAATGTCTAGGGGTTACACTAGACTGCCACCTGGTTTTGAAGTCTTTCTTTCATGCAGATCTTTTGAAGTAACTTCAGAGGAGCACCTTATCGGTCAACTCGTCCAGAGCGCTCAGGTCATTCCTTGTTCAGACATTGCTATAGTTAAACCGGCCAAACAGCTCTTGAGCCCGGAGTGTCTGCGTGTCTGATTCCATCTACAATCTTGAAAGGCGCAGGAGATCACGCAAAACCAAACAACCATACTGACGACATCAAGCGGCCTGTTTTCCAAATGCCGCACCCAGAGACGTTCTGCTGTTACTCCGCATCCTCATCAGGGCAAAAAAAAATAAACAGCGTCATCCTGTGAGCTCAACTCAGTTCAGCAAAACAGCTCATTTACACGTCTTCCTGCTTTAAACAAACACATCCTCTGATATTTAAGGTGGTGACATCAGATAATTCAGCCTTATCCAGAGCTTCATAAGGCATTACCAAGTTCTCATGCCTTACTAAGCTGTTGCTGTGCATTAGGATCTCGTTCCCACATGTTAATACCATTTTTAAAATATAATTTCTAGTTACATGGCACGTCACCAGCAGGGCTCCGTAGATCTTTCTAAATTCCCGTGTAATTAAGTGGTTGAGATGTAAATAGAGCTGTTCAGAGGGGTTTGGTGTTTCTAGAGAAACTGAGTCAGAACTGTTCACAATGGTGGTGATAGGAACCAGACGTCCACCTCTAAAAGCTCCCTCACAGAAAGTTCCTACATGGAACGGTTCTGAATTCACTGCCTGATGACTGCGACGCTGTTTTATGATCATTTAGAGAACTTAAACTCCATTCGTGGTGGAGGGATACATGCACGACGCTGTGCGGCAAAATAGTCCCCAAAGAAAACTTATTATTCCAGATTTTCCACTATTTTCCATCATCAACATTCCATATAAACTCAGAAGACTCGTGTAGGTTCTCCGGTGGTTCTGGATGGTAAATAAAATGTCTATATCTGTGTTGTAGTCATGGTGACCCCTGGTTCCCAAAAGGGTCTGTATAGAACTCATGGTTCTAAACAGAACCATAACCATTACTTAAGAACCCCTGAAGCACCATCTTTTCTAAACTTGTCTCGGCTGATCAAACACGAGATTAGCAGGAAAACGTGGACATTTGGCTTGAACTGCTTCTTTAACCTCTTTAACTCAGTGGGACCACCGGTGTTTCTCCGTCATGTTCTTCATAACATCTTCATATTTCATAAGCTACATTCAGAAGCTGGGCGTCGTATGAGGCTGTAAATCTTCTTTCCAGTCAAATAGATGGTGACATCATTTTAAACCCTTATAATAAAAGAAGCTAAACTCAAATCTGGGCTATAAACTATAAACAGACGGCGTCTCTTCAGTGATCTGCTCTGTAAACATTACTTTTATAAAATAATACAAACAGTGTCTGAGATTTTTGGCTTTCAGCAGTAAATTCTAAGCATGTGACATCATGTTTATGATCATAAAACACATTTTCTTTTACAAAAATAAACAATCTGCATTTATTTCATGCAGTTACTGCAAAATTTGCCTTACGATTTGGTAAATTCAGATGGAAAAACTGAAATATATCTACGAGCAAAAGAGGTTAAAAGTAGAAAGTAGAAAAGCTGTCACAGCTGCTACGACTCTGGAGGCATTTCTATCACGTAAATGCCGCTCAGACTCTCCTGCTGCCTGGTTTGAGTTGTGTTGTGCTGCGTCTGTGCGTGTAAACGTATTTAGACCATTCCTGTGAAACCAGATTTGAGGTGAGGTTATTTATACCAGCTAGAACCATCAGATAAACAGGATCCGAAGGCCGTGTTCAGGCTGGAGGAACAAGATGACCTCAGTCAATTTGCATGTGAAAACAAGCAACTATCCAACCATCTGAAACACATGACAGTGACCGTCTTATTATCATCAGTTATTATCAGTTATGAAGAATCTGTTAAGCCTTAGAAGCTCCGGAGTCCGCTGCGGAATGTGCCTTATCAATTTCATATTTCACTGCCTTTGGAACAAAACCTTGTTTCTCCTTGTCGTTTTTTTGACATCATTCGAAAATACTTGTTGTTCTTTACACTGTGTGTAAATTTTGTGATGAAGAGACAAAAAAAGAAAAAGCCCCAAAATTACTTAGATAAAAGCAGGTTCCATTGGTGGTGGGCAATATCACGATATTTTATCACAGATTATATTAATTATGTATTAATGTAGATTATGTAAATATTATATTTTAATATTATATATCATATATTAGCATATTAGATAATAATACAAATTGGACATTAATTATGTATAATTACTATTGGGACAATTATACGTTTTGTCACTATACGCTTTTCTGTGCTGAGCAAAACTTTGATGAACTACATGTTTCATTATAAACAGAGCAAAATGAATTGAACTGGCCTGTTTAACTGGATTTAGTGCAGCGCAGTTTGTAAAACACTGGATAACAAAGAGCTGAACGATGATGATGATGATGATGATGATGATTATTATGACACTAAAGGTTCTGTTTGTGTGTTTAATTTATTGAATCTCAGATTGTGCCCAATGACTACAATTAAGTAAGAGTGATTATAAAATACAGGATTCCATGTCTATATAAATATAAAAGCAACAGAATCTGTTGAAAATCATGCTCGGTCATAAACAAGTGGAGGGAAGAATGTTTTGTGTCAGTGTGGTGAGATGAATCTATATATAGACATCCTCAGTGCCCACACACTCGCCCTAAACACACACACACACACACACACACACACACACAAAAACCCATATCCGTCTCTCCATCCAGCAGCAGATCTGAAGACACCTTAAATAAACGAGTGTGATCTAACACATACTCTCCTAAAATGAATACCAGAGCCAGGTGAGACTATCACAACACAAACAGAGAGAGAGGGGGAGAGAGAGAGAGAGAGAGAGAGAGACAGAGGAGGAGAGAGAGAGAGAGAGAGAGAGATGAGGAGGAGGCATCAGCAACCCCCCCCCACCCACCCCACACCCCCCCCCCGGTCATCCTTGCATTTCTATCCTGTGAGGCAAAAAAAAGAAGAAAAGACAGATGGTTGCTATGGCAACAGTGCAGTAGAAGAGGGAGTGTGTAGAGTTTACTGCACTGGATCGCCTCTCAGAGAGAGAGAGAGAGATAGAGAGAGAGAGAGAGAGAGAGAGAGAGAGAGAGTACTGTGGTATCCTGAGCAGTAGTGTGCAGAGAAAAAAAAGAATGGAGGGAAAAATAAAGTCATGAGAGAAAGAAGAAGTTCTTCAGAATGACGAGACATGGAGGAACAGAGAGAAAAAACAAGTGCAACAAGGAGAAAAATGTAAACAGAGAGAGAAGGAGAAATAGAATGGATAAAAATGAAAAAAGTGTGATGGAGAAAGAAAGAAGGAGAGAGAAAAAGAACAGATGTAAAGGAGAAGGTGTGATGGAGAGGAGGAGAGTGTGTGCAGGGGCAGCTGAGTCATGAGCGTGAATAAAGATGGTCATTACACTGCTCTCTCTCTCTGTCTCTTACTCACACACACACACACACACACACACACACACACACACACACACACACTAGAGGTCTATTACCCAAGCCCAACCCAAACCCGTCCCTGACTCTGACCCAAGCCCAGTACAACCCTAACCTTAACTGCCCTAACTGTCCCTGACCACAGCCTGACCCCAAGCCACCCCAAAACCAACCTTGACTCTGACTTAGGCCCAGTCTAATCTTAATGATCCCGACGTGTGCCAAGCCCGACCCTAACCCTAGCCCGCCTGAACTCAACCCTAGTTAAACCATAGACTAGACCATAGCCAGGCCCGACCCTGGTCAAGCCCAAGACAGAACCCTAGTGAGGCCCGACTCTAAACCTAGTTCAGTCCAAGATGAGTCCCTAGCCAAGTCTAAACCAGACCCTAGCCAAGCCGTTACCATAGCCAAGCCCAAGATGGGACCCTAGCTAGGCCTGAGACCTGACCTTAGCCAAGCCCAGACCAGGCGCTAGCCAAAGCCAAACCCAACTTTAGCCAAGCTCAAGCCAAGGTCAGCCCAAGTCCAGAGGGATTTTTCATATACAACATTGATCCAGGTTTGTTCTGTGTGACAGGTTTGTTTCTGTGTAACTCTCATCTCTCTCTCTACCCCCCTCTCTCCCCTTTTCTCATCTCTGTCTCTCTCTCACTCTTCCCTTTTCTCATCTCTCTCACATTCTCCCTTCTTCTCATTTCTCTATCTCCCACTCTCCCTTTTTCTCTTCTCTCTCTCTCTATCCATCTCTCCCTTTTTTCATCTCTCTCTCTCTCTCTCTCTCTCTCTCTCTCTCTCCCTTTTTCTCTTCTCTCTCTCTCTATCTATCTCTCCCTTTTTTCATCTCTCTCTCTCTCTCTCTCTCTCTCTCCCTTTTTCTCTTTTCTCTCTCTCTCTCTCTCTCTCTCTCTCTCTCTCTCTCTCTCCCTTTTCTCATCTCTCTCTCACATTCTCCCTTTTTCTCATCTCTCTATCTCTCTCCCTTTTTCTCTTCTCTCTCTCTCTCTCTATCTATCTCTCCCTTTTTTCATCTCTCTCTCTCTCGCTCCCTTTTTTCATCTCTCTCTCTTTCTCTCTCTCCCTTTTAAATATATATCTCCCTTTTTCTCATCTCTCTCTCTGCTGTTTCTTCATCTCTCTCTCTCTTGATCTCTCCTTTTTTTCTTATCTCTTTATCTCTCTCACACTCTCCCTTTTTATCATCTCTCGTCCGTTGCTTCATCTCTCTCTCAATATCTCTCCTTTTTTCTCATCTCTCTTTATCTCTCACATTCTTCCTTTTTCTAATCTCTCTTTTTCTCGCTCCATTTCTCTCCCTTTTTCTCATCTCTCTTTCTCACACTCCCCTTTTCTAATCTCTCTCTCTTTATCTCTCTTTCACACCCTCCCTTTTTCTCAGGTCTTTCCCTATCTCTCTCTCACACTCTCCTGTTTTCTCATCTCTTTCTCTCTCTCTCTCTCACATTTCCCTTTTCTCATCTCTCTCTCTATCTCTCCCTTTTTCTCATCTCTCTCTATCTCTCTCTCACACTCTTCCTTTTTCTCTTCTCTCTCTTTATCTCTCTCCTTTTCTTATCTCTCTATTTATCTATCTCTCTCTCACTCTCCCTTGTTCTCACCTCTCTCTCTCCCCTTTTCTCATCTCTCTCTATCTCTGTCTTACACTCTCCCTTTTTCTTATCTCACTTTATCTCCCTCCTTTTCTCATCTCTGTCTTTATCTATCTCTTTCTCACACTCTCCCTTGTTCGCATCTCTCTCTCTCTCTCTCCTTTTTCATATTCTCATCTTCTCCCTTTTTCTCATCTTCTTTTTTCTCTGTCTTTAATCTCTCTCCCTCTCTTGTGTTCTGTTTACAAGATGAAGAACTCAGTAACAGTAAAGCTCTGAGAAACGGTGTCTGTGTTAATCCGTCTCTGTTTGAGGTTCAGCTTTCAGTGTCACACCCTTCAAAACCACGCAAAACCACAGCTACAGACGGACAGAGATAGAGATTAAAAAGAGGGGGGGGGGACAGAGAGAGAGAGAGAGAGAGAGAGAGAAAGTAATAAGAAACAGACAGAGAAAGAGAGAGAGAGAGAGAGAGAGAAAGTAATAAGAAACAGACAGAGAAAGAGAGAGAGAAAGAGAGAGAGAGAAAGTAATAAGACAGAGAGAGAGAGAGAGAGAGAGAGAGAGAGAGAGAGAGAGAAAGAGAAAGAAATAAGAGACAGAGAGACAGGAAGAAAGAGAAGGGAAGAAGGAAAGAGAAGGAGAGAAAGAGAGTAAAGAGAGAAGAGAGGGGAGAGAGAGAGAGAGAGAGAGAGAGAGAGAGAAAGAGAAAGTAATAAGAGACAGAGAGACAGGAAGAGAGAGAGGGGAAGAAGGAAAGAGAAGGAGAGAAAGAGAGTAAAGAGAGAAGAGAGGGGAGAGAGAGAGAGAGAGAGAGAGAGAGAGAGAGAGAGAGATAAAAGTAGATTTAAAATCAATAAGTTAAAATGAGAAATTACAAAGAGGGAAAGGTAGAGAGAAAAAGAAGAAAAAGAAGGAAAGAGAGAAAGTAAAGAGAGGAGAAAGTGAGAAAGAGAAAGTAATGAGAGACAGAGAGAGAAACAGAGAGAGGGGAAGAAGGAAAGAGACGGAGAGAAAGAGAGTAAAGAAAGAGAGAGAAGAGAGGAGAGAGAAAAAGAGAGGAGAGAAAATAAAGAGAGAGCGAGAGAGAGAGAGAGAGAGAGAGAGAGAGAAAGGAAAGAGGGAGATAGACAGAGACACAGAGAGAAAGACAGAGAGAGAAAAGAAAGACAGAGAGAGACAGAGAGGGACAGTAAAAGTGAATGGAAAGCCTGTAAATGAATATGAGGACAGACTGAGTGAATGGGGGGATCCGGCCGGGTCTTACCGGGCCGGTGTGGGTCCCAGTTGGGGGTCCGTGTGGCGGGAGGAGTGGGTGTAGGGAAGCTGAGGGCGGACTCGGGAATGCGGGGGCTCTCCACAAACTTAGCTTTCCGCACCGGAGCTGAGAGCACACACAGAGCATGGCAGAGGGAGGGGGCAGGGAGGGGGCAGAAGGAGGACAAAGAGGGTGTCATAAGCCAAGATCAGAACATGGAACAAATGAGAAAAGGACAATGTTTCAATGGTCAAACAGAGACTACATGGACATACAACATGTGACGATACCTTTTTGGAACTGAGCCTGAGTTTCATGAAATGCATGAATGTTATAGGGCCGGTACGCTAGCTTATGTAGAATAGTCCACTTATAATATCTGCAAAGTTTTATATACAAACCTCCAGTCAGGGACAGTATGTGCAATGCAAATAAAACACAAAACAGTGTTTTTTAAATCCACTTTGATCCCTAAACAAAAACAGTACACGGATATTAAATATTTTCTATCTTAACAACTTTGTTGTAAATACACGCTCATTGTGAGATTGATGCCTGAAACATGTTCTGCAAAAAACATCTTAAACAGGTGATGCAATCATGCTTAAAAGGAGCATCCAGGACAGGCTGAGTACTTCATGGTTCCAGAGAACCAAAAAAATGCATCAGTGAATAACTCAACGTTCCTTAATGGGTATTTTAGGTATTTCACCCTCTACAGTGCATTATTTCATCAAAAGATTCAGGATATCAGGAGAAATCTCTGTGTACAAAGGAAAAGGCTGAATACCACAACCAAACAGACATGACCCTTGGCTCTCTTAGACAGCACTGCATTAAAAACAAACATGTTTCTGTGATGGAGATCATCACATGGGCTTAGGAATGCTTCAACAAACCACGTCAATAAAAAAACGGTCTATTGCTGCATTCAGAAAATCCAATTTAAGACTGTACTATTCACAGCAGAAGCCTTATATCAATAACAACAACTTGCGTGTCCAGAAAGGCCGCTGACTTCTCAGGGCTCAAGCTCATCTGAAACAGACTGGTGCTCAGTGGAAACATGTATTGTGGTCTGATGAGTCAACCTTTCAGATTGTTTATGGAAATAATGAATGTTGTGTTCTCCAGATCAATGAAGAAAAGGACCATCCACACTGTTACCAGTGTAAAGTTCAAAAGCCAAAGATCCAGTCATGGTATGGGGGTATTAGTGGACAGTACATGTGTATCGATTTACATCTATTTTGGAACAACATATACTGCCTTCTAGATGACATCTCTACCAGGGACATCCTTTCTTCAACATTAAGATTAAGTGATCCTTATTAGTCCCACAACAGGGAAATTTCACCTCCACATTTAACCCATCCATGCAGTCAAACACGACATACACACTAGGGTCAGTGACCACACTTGCCCAGAGTGGTGGGAAGCTCTATCTGCAGTGCCCAGTGAGCAATTTGGTGTCAGGTGTCCTGCTCAAGGACACCTCAGTCATGTACGGTTGGCTCTGGCGATCAAGCTGGCAAACACAGGGCCAGTTCCCCAACCTCCAGCCCACGACAACATCAAAAACATTCTGCATGAAACATTCAACAGAATTTACTACTCTCTGCTTTCACTTTTTATTAGCATTTCACATAATGTCCCAGTTTTTCTGGAACCAAAATTAGTCATAATTTCATTTCTAGATTATTATTTTCTTTACCCATAAGATTTAAGATTTGTTGGAACAACTGATACTGCAAATTATCGCAATATTTTGCGTGGCAATATTGGATCAATTCATGGACACCAAGTATCGGTATTTTATTTTCTAAATTGCAAATACAAATTAGACTCAATAATAAAATGAATTGCTTTTTCAGTCCACTAGATGGTACTGACTTTTTTTCTGGTGAAGTCAGCAAAGGTGATGGTCAGCGGAGTTAACGAAGAAATCAGAAATGCACCGTCCCACATGAAAATCAAACATCCGGACTTATTTTGGATTTTTTAACAAAGAAGGGGTGTAGGGCATGGAGGTGATTTGCAAGGAGTGTTGAACATGAGGTCTCACCTCACACATTACCATTCAGAGATAGTGTCAACTAGGGGCTTAAAAAAGATCTATCGAAAAATTGATTTTCAGATGCATCGCGATGAGGACGTAAACGATTCTGAATCAATTCATAAATGCCAAAAATAGATTTTCTAAATGTTGATTCATAACGTAATGCTGGCGCAATGTAAAAGGCGGAACTTGGAAGCGCGGAACTTCCGCGCCCGGACAGTCTGTGGTGGCATATAACAAAAACACTACTGGATGAGTGAGAAATCCGACTGGCACACGTGCACAAAGTGCAGTACATTATGAAATGTAGCAATATGACAAATACCACCACCATAAGCCACACAGTGAGCATCAGGAAGACACATCTGCCCATCTGACAGGATGAACAGCAAGACAAAGATTATTAAAGATCACCAAACTCGCTGCTATGAACAAAACAGTGCTAAATATGCTGAACCACTGCTGTCATATCAAAACACTGTAATGCTGTGAAACGTTTTAAACACCATTTGAAAAGCAGCTCTTTACACTGTCTAAAATGTTTGTCATGAACGAGTAAACGGAAATGATACATTTACGGCATTTGGCTGATGCTCTTATCCAGAGCGACTTACAATTTGATCATTTTACACAGGTAGGCCAAGGCTGTGTTAGGAGTCTTGCCCAAGGACTCTTATTGGTATAGTGTAGGGTGTTTGCCCAGGTGGGGATTGAACCCCAGTCTACAGTGTAGAAGGCAGAGGTGTTAACCACTACCACTAACCACTACACTACACTATCCCAACCATCCATTGAATGTCCCATAAAGTTACTTTTTTAGAGAAATGTGAGGTTAAAAATAAAAATAAATCACAGTCACAACCCAGAAACTCAAGATTCTGCTCGGAATTGCAACGCAGAAACTCAAGATTGTGCTCGGAATCGCAACCCAGAAGAAATACGAGGTTAAAAATGGTAAAGAATAATAAAAATAAAATAACAGTCGCATCTAAATAACTCACCTTAGCACTTCAGTACAGCGCTGCTGAATGCACTGATCCTGAGTCAGCTTTATTCCTCTAGGCTTTACGCTGCTCTCTGTGGTCTGACTAAAGCAAAAGTGGGTCTAGAGAATTGCAGAAGTGCTCCGTGACATTCTCAGAAATCTCATTTTAGAGCTGACTATATGAGCAGGGATGAGTAGAGCAGATACCGTCAGCACAGCAGAGGTCACAGAGGATGAATCTGAAGCAGTGAGTTCGCTCAAACGGGTCTAAAACGTCTTTAACGATTACGAACAGAGGGTCTTATTGTGCGTTACGTTCAGCCGCTGAAACATCTGCTCCATCTCCAGCACCGCCGAACAACTGGGCTACATCTGTGTGCAAGTGTGAGTGAGGAGTTCATCCGAGGACAAGGGCAGTGCGTATCACAGACGACCGATTCACAACTCGACTTGGACTGCAGACTGAAGACTTGGAAAAAAACTCTGGAAAGACTCTGGGGAAAAAAACTGTTACAAAATTAGGACCTTTCCTTTCAAGTCTTATGTGTGTCTCATATGACATACATAATACCACTACGAACTGTATTAATATTAGTCCAAAATCATTTTATGTTAACTGGCCTCTCAGTGATGCTGTGGAAATGCACACTCACTGTTACACTTGTGCAGCTCGCAGCAGCATCAGACTCAATACAGCTTCATCATATACACTTAAAAAGATGGTTGTTCAAGGGTTCTTTAGTAACAAAAACAGTTCTATAGAATAAAAAACCCTTTTGATGATGAAATCATTCTTCAGATTGATGGAGAATGTGTTGTATATATTTCTATACAGAACCTTTTTGAAAAATTTTCTATATAATACCAAAAAGGTTCTTCTACCATTATAAGCTTGATAACAATAACAGAACCTTTTTGGTGCTATATATATAGAACTATATACAACACATTCTCCATCAATCTGAAGAACAATTGCAACTCGTAAAGTCCTTGTTCATCATGCAAAGAGATCTTTGAGTGTTCATTGTTCTATATAGAATTATTTTCTTTCCTAAAGAGCCTTCAAATGTGTGGAAAAACCTTCAGTCTGATTAACAGAACAAAGTGCTACATGCAGTTAACGCAGTGTTTAAAGAAAAGAGGCAAAACAACACAAAACTCTTAGCAGGCATGTAGTTTGGGTGGCAGCTGAAGTGTGCCAGCTAGTGCACTGGCTAGAACAGCTGAAGTTGACAGGTTCTCAGCTGGTCAGCCTTTAGGCTGGATAATTATCTAACATGCTTTACACACTGCGTTTTCTGTATGGTCTGTCCTTCAGGCTGAAGGGTTTTCTAAAATGAAAGCAGTTTGAAAACTGACAGGTTTCCAGTATGGGTTTACTTCTGCACAATTTAATGCCTTCTAATAAAGAGACTAAACTAAAATTCTCTTCTTAAGACTTGAGACTCAGCTCGGAATCGCAACCCAGAAACTCTAGACTCCGCTCGGAATCGCAACCCAGAAACTTAGGTTTCAGCTCAGACCTGCAACCCAGAAACTCAAGACCCTACTTGGAATTGCAACCCAAAAACTCAAGACTCTGCCTGGAATTGTAACCAAGAAACTCAAGACTCGAATCGGGCTTGCAACCCAGAAATTCAGGATCAGCTCAGATCTGCAACCCAGAAACTCAAGCCTTGAGTCGGGCTTGCAACCCAGAAACTCAGGATTCAGCTCAGACCTGCAACCCAGAAACTCAAGACTCTGCCTGGAATTGCAACCAAGAAACTCAAGACTCGAATCGGGCTTGCAACCCAGAAATTCAGGATCAGCTCAGATCTGCAACCCAGAAGCTCAAGACTCCACTTGGAATCACAATCCAGAAACTCAAGATTCAGCTCGGAATCGCAAACCAGAAACTCAAAACTCCACTTGGAATCACAACCAAGAAACTCAAAACTCAGCTCAGAATCACAACCCAGAAACTCAAAATCAGCTCGGAATCGCAACCCAGAAACTCAGGATTCAGCTCAGAATCGCAGCCCAGAAACTCAAAACACTGCTCGGGATCGCAACCAAGAAACTCAAAACTCAGCTCAGAATCACAACCAAGAAACTCAAACTCAGCTCAGAATCGCAGCCCAGAAACTCAAAACACTGCTCGGAATTGCAACCAAGAAACTCAAAACTCAGCTCAGAATCACAACCCAGAAACTCAAAACTCAGCTCGGAATCGCAACCCAGCAACTCAAAACTCAGCTCAGAATCGCAACCCAGAAACTCAAAACTCAGCTCGGAATCGCAACCTAGAAACTCAAAACTCAGCTCGGAATCACAACCAAGAACCTCAGGATTTGGCTCGGAATCACAACCCAGAAACACAAGGCTCAAGTCAGGCTCACAACCCAGAAACTCAAGACTCAGACTCACAACCCAGAAACTCAAGACTCGACAGTTAAACAAAAACATAAAATGACAGTATCACTACTGATTTTATTAGTATTATTTAATTCCAAAATCTTTTTACATTATTTTTCATTATACATTACAATTTTCCTTCTCCTGTAAGTGTACCATTTAAGAGACACAGTTTGATTCCAAAAGTGACAAACATTATCATTATCATTCAACATTTTATTTTCTTATCTCTCTAGGGCTAATTTTGCTTCACTTTTATTTATGTAAATCACTCTGAATTATATATGCATGCGATGTAAATAAACCAGGATTACCATTGTTGAATATTAATATAACTGATTAGAATTGCTTCCAACATCAGAAAACATCTGCAGTTGAATCAGAACCTTCAGAGTGATGGATCATGACGTACCTATAAAGTTTCACCAGTAAAGAGTTGTTATTATATTCCAAATGATATATTCTTATTATTAAGATCACAGCAGGTTCAGACTGACAGGGACAGAGTCCAGAACACAGGGAGGAAAGAAGACCTCAGGACAGAAGCTAGAACTAAAACCAAGTGGAGCTGATGTTGGTCGCTCTTCCAGGAGTTCCACAGTAGCAGAAGTGGCACCACTATGGATGACAGTTGGCGTACCTAGTACGCTAATGAGCTCTGGAGAGCGTGGCGCATGCATAGTGTTTGTGGAGCAGAGAATGATTCTCTGTTTGTGTTTCCTAATCAAAGGTGTAATTTCGCTCTGCACAGCTAATCATAAAGGAACACTGTTCATTTAGAAGAGAGAGAACGTGGAGGAAATTAAAAAAGATCTATCGAAATGCAGACAGAACATTCTTTTCTAGTCTGGGCTCCCAGACCAAATTTCATCTTGAGATAGTGGTGGACTTCAGGCTCAACCCCCCCCTTCCCAATGTCCTCATCAACGGCTCTGCGCTTTCCATTGTGGAGACACTCAAGTTCCTTGGCACCACCATCCATAAACATCTGGTTTGGTTCCTCCACCCATAAGAACGAGCCAAACTCCAGCACATCATCAAGACAATGGAGAGGATCATCGGCTATAGTCTGCCAATGCTTCAGGATGTCTACAGGACATCCCCACTATTTCACCATCATCAACATTCCATAATAAACTCAGAAGACATGTGTAGGTTCACTGGTGGTTTTGGATTGTACAACCTCATTTCCAAAAAAGTTGGGACACTGTGCAGAATGTAAATAAAAACTGAATGCAATGATGTGCAAATCATATAAACCATATTTTTAAAGGAAAATGCTACAAAGACATATCATGTGCTGAAACTGAGAAATGTTAGTGGTTTTTTTTTTCAAATTTGCCCCTTTTTAATTTGATGCCAACAACATGTTCCAAAAAAGTTGGGACTGGGGCGTGTTTACCACTGTGTTTCATCACCTCTTTTTTTAACAGCACTCTGTAAGCGTTTGGGAACTGAGAAGACATTGCTGTAGTTCTGAAAGTGAAATGTTTTCCTGTTCTGGTTGGATTTCAGCTGTTCAACAGTTTCAGAGGCTCATTTATTATATTTTTGGTTTCATGATACACCAAATGTTCTCAGTGGGGACCGGTCTGGACTGCAGGCAGGTCAGTTTAGCACCCGAACTCTTTTAATATGGAGCAATGCTGCTGTAATACATGCAGAATGTGGTTTGACATTGTCTTACTATATAATCAAGGCCTTCCCTGAAAAAGATGTCATCAGTACATATCGTTTAGCATTAATGGAGCCTTCAGCCTTCACAGATGCACACGCCACCCGTGCCATGTGCACTAATGCCCCCCTAAACCATCATGAATACTGGCTTTTGAACTGTGCACTGATAACAAGCCGAGTGGTCTTTAGCCCAGAGCACACAGTGTCCATGATTTCCAAAAATAACTTCAAATACTGATTCCTCAGACCACAGGACACTTTCCACTTCCCCTCAGTCCATTTTAAAGGAGCTCAGGCCCAGAGAAGGTGACAGCGTTTCTGGATCCTGTTTATATTTGGTTTCTACTTGCATTTTAGTGATGAACTGTTTTCACAGACAGAGTTTTTCAGAAGTGTTTCTGAGCCCATGCAGTGATTTCCACTACAGAATCATGTCTGTTTTTAATGCAGTGCCACCTGAGGGCCCAAAGATCACGGCCAGCAAATACTGGCTTTTTTCACTTGTCCCTTGCATACAGACATTTCTGCAGATTCTCGGAATCTTTTAATGATATTATGAACCGTAGACGATGAAAAGCAGAAGTTCTTTACTGTTTTATGTTGAGAAACGTTCTTCTTTAATTGTTGCTCTATTTGATGGTACAGTCTTTCACAGAGTGGTGAACCCCTCCTCATCTTTACTTCTGAAAGACTCCGCCTCTCTGAGATGCTCTTTATACCCAATCATGTTACAATCAAGGTGTTTTTTTAGCATCACACAACTTTATCAGCCTTTTGTTCCACCGTCTCAACTTTTTTGGAACGTGTTGTTGGCATCAAATTCAAAAAGGACAAATATTTTTCAAATAACAATAAAATTTCTGTTTCAATATTTGATTTGTTGTCTTTGTTTTAATGAAATACAGGGTTTAAATGATTTGCATATCATTGCATTTTGCTTTTATTTACATTTTGCACAGCATTCCAAGTTTCTTGGAAATGGGTTTGTAAATAAAATGTCTATATCTGTGTTGTAGTCATGGCGACCCCTGGTTCCTATCACCACCACTGTAAAGACATCAGGACCATTTCACACCAAACCGCTCTGAATGACTTTTACTAAGTTTCTGTAGTCTATAAATACTCAGAAAAAACAAACTTTATATCACTGTGTGACAGCAGTACCAGTACAGCGGCATAGGCAGCAATTAGCACAGGGCTAATTGCTAATATGCTATGTTAGGTTCCAGTGATAGAGTTCCAGGCCAAGTCCAAGACTTCTGCAGTAGAATCAGCAGAGACATTATGCTAAGCAAGGTCACTGGAGTTCATTGGCATCAATAATACTAGCATGTGCATGAAATGCTGACAGCAGGCTAATAGTTGGAACATTGACGTTCTTCCTATTTGTGGAATCTTTCATCTGGGAATGTGTGATAATAGGCTGTAAGAGAACTCAGCAGAGAGTCTAAAATGAGCAATAGTATTCTCAGAGGTGGCCTGACACTTTACCACTCATCCTACTGGAGAGCATCTAAACTCCGCAGTGGTTTGTTGATACACCATCACTGACTGATAAGCTGGAACCGATAAGGACTAAAAGAACTAAAAGAAGACGTTAAAAATGCTTTTATTAATGTTTAACCTATTTCATTTACTGAGCTGCATTACATATGAGTAAACACAGTTTACAACCTAATCTCCATCAGTTGCATCTGCTAAAGATGCACGGCATTCACTCAAGACAGCAGGACAGCTGTTTGGAGTAACAAAATAATGGCTGAATTACATTTTTGTAACATTTTCTCCTCTTTTCTGGAGTGAATGTAGCACGTAAATCAAGCAGCCGCTCCCATCTCTGTCGTTTATACTGAGATTTCTCATCGGACATAAATGTGACAGATGTCCTGTGGTAAACTGGCGGTGCCTGACCTCCACACAAGGCAGAAAACAGCATCTTAACAAGAGAAATTTTCTTTTATCTAGTGTAATATGCTAATACTGTCTACATTTCCTCAAGGTGAGACTGTTGTAAGCTTATTATAAGATTATTTAACTTATTTTTAGACATTATTTACTTGTTCTAGGTGGTATTATTATGTCACATTGTCACACTATCCTGGCAGATGACTTTACTTTAGGAAATTGGCTTAAAAAAGTCAAATTATCTGCCAATATAGTGAGATAATTTGAGTTACATTGCTTAAAACAAGTACAAATGTATAGATATAAGTTAAATAATGTTAGAGCAATCTCAAAATGAGAAATGTTAAATATATTTATACGATGTAAGATGATTTCACTTGCCAGGACACTGTTTTTCTTAGAAACATCAGCATCAGATCTGAATAAGAGCAGGGAGCTTTTTCCCGGCCTGTGAAATCAATGGGCTTGGCTGCGTGAGAGAGCGTCTCCATCGCTGACAGCAGGACACAGGGACAGTAGGTATTGTGAGGCTGGATGACCAACAGCGCACACCTTTCTGCACTGTGAATACACACACACACACACACACATACACACACACACACACCATGGAACATATCGAGCACAGCAAGCTGGTGAATGTGCAGCCCAGATCTCCATGGTAACCTGGACAAGAATGTGAACAGGTCCTTGTGCACCTTCCCCCGAAATAAACATCCATTTACAGGCCGAACATAAACATCTCTCAGACGCGCTGTAGAGTGTGATCATAAACACTGAGAACCAAGACAGACAGAGAGACAGGTGGTCAAATAGACAAACAGATAGACAGTCATACAGACCAACAGACAGACAGACAGTCGTTAAGATAGACAGACGGACAGACAGATAGCTAGATAGACAGACAGGGTCTGTCATATAGATAGACCAACACAGACACGCAGATAGACAGACAGACAGGTAGAAAGACAGGCAAATAGATGGGCAGACAGACACATAGACAGACTGATTTATAACAAAATAGACAGATACATAGATCGATAGACAGATAAATAAACAGTCATACAGACAGACACAGTCAGTCTGATAGAAAGATAGACAGACAGTCATATGTAGACAGACAAATAGAAAGACAGACAGACAGATACAAAGACAGACAGACAGACAGATACACAGAAATACAGACAGACAGACAGATACACAGAAAGACAGACAGACAGACAGATCTATAATAAAATGTTTAACACGTTTTTTATGTTTGACACGTTTTAAAAACAGCAATGAAAAACTTTTTGATTTTTAATGCAATGATTTCAAAAATAAACTGGAACAAGGAGGACAAATAAAAAATAAAAAAATAGACGTATGTCATTATATGAATGACATATCATCTATAATTAATGTAAATGTATCTTCATGATCCACGCTGTTATTCAGTGCTGTAGAAATAGTGACTGTCACACTCTCAGAAGGTCTGTTAGAACCAGGAATTTAGCACATCACATCAGACACCAACACTGAGCGTATCAGCTGACACCTCCTCCTCCTCATTCAGCAGCCAGGCAACTTCTAGGACGCACCTGGTTAATGACTGTGGTTTTCAGCTTCCATCACTCTGCAGCCTCTGTTAGCGTTACTGTAGATCTGACTGTGTAGCTGCACTGAAATCTGCAGTAACACTGTCAACAGACAACATGCTGAGACCAAACGCTGCAGATCTGCTTATTTGCAGGACATTTCCAAATAATGGGACTAATTATATGAGCTCTACACTGTAATGTCCACTTAAGTGGTTTTGGGTGTGAGTCAGTGGACAGAAAGGGCGAACTCGTGGGCTGCAGCACACCGTGCTCTGATGTGCTGATGCGGTTATTTAAAATGGAGATGGTTTCGGCGCTCAGTGATGAAGGGTTAGTGTCAAAAATGCCTGCCAGTGCTTAGATGTGATTAAAAGAAAGACGACTGAAATGTTCATTCTGAGTGCAATCCACTGGTTTAATAATTAAAACTAGTGGGGCCTAAAATAGCTCTGGAGGGGTCCGGATGCCAGTCATGCAGTTTGGAAACATCACCACTGAATCAATACTTACAGCAGAGGGCTGATAAATCCCTGTTCAGCTGCTAATTACTAACATACCATCTTCATATTTGGATGAAGATTGAGCAGCACTGTGGAACCTCTCACTGTAAGGACTGCACTGTAAACAGCTTCCTACTTCCTACCGTTTTTACATTAGCTAAAATTTTTACAGACGAATCCGTACTTTTATCAAACTTCTAGCAAATGTGTTTACCCAATCAGAAGACAAATGTATGAAACGTTCATTCTGCTAACTGGATGTTCCAGAGTGACGCAGGAGAACCACAGAAAAAAACTATACCAAATCCAAAATCCAAGCAGGATCATATTTGGCGAGATGTCAATATACAAAGCATTCCAGAAAAGCTGGGACAGTGTGTGAAATGCTAATAAAAACAGAAGTCAGTGAGTAGTAAATTCCTTTTAACCTGCATTGAATTGAAAACAGTGCAAAAGCACAACATTGAATCTTTTATCCAATGAATTAATTGTTTTTGATGTATGTTTTTTTAATGGCAGGCAGCTCAGGCCAGTCTAGCACCTGCACTCTATGATTACGCAGTCATGCTGTTGTAACGCATGCAGAATAGACAGACAGATGGACAGACAGATACACAGAACTCCCATAATCTTCAACATTGCTGCAGGTGTCATGTTGAATGTCTCTGAAAAAGACGATGTCTAGAAGGAGGCATATGTTGCTCAAAATGGGAATTCAGTTGTAGTTTTTGGCCTTTTCCTTTATGCACAGAGATTTCTCGGAATCTGCTGTTGATATTATGCACTGTAGAAGGTGAAATATATAAAATCCTTGCGAAGAAGAAGAACATGGATTTATCGCTGATGGATTTCTGGCAAACTGGCAAGCGTCAAACCCATCCTCACTCATAAAACACCCTCTGATTACTCAGCTATTGCCGGATGCTCCTTTTGTATCAAAGCATGATTGCATGACTATTTTCACCCGGAAGAGTAAAGAGTTTGCTAAAATGCTGAAGGCTTTAGCTGCACACTTGAATACCATCAGGTCTCTCTGGGATTGAAGCGATAAAACTGGAGCATTCTGTACAGGAAAAAGCACAGTTTCAGTTTTCTGGTGTAGAAGGTTCTGGTACTTCGTGCTGTTCAGAAAGACCCTATATGTTCATATCACTTGGTGATCTAATGGTGAACGTGCTAAATAGCTAGCGCTAACATAAATCCTGGGTTGGGACAGCCACTGAAAAAGTAGTAGTTGGCTACTTTGCAGCTACTTTTTCAAAAGTTGTAGCTATAATTTTGCTACTATTTGAAAAGCAGTGGCTACTTTTAGCTACTTTTTGAAAAGTAGTGGCTACTTTTTAGCTACTTTTTGAAAAGCAGTGGCTACTTTTTAGCTACTTTTTGAAAAGCAGTGGCTACTTTTTTAGTGTCTTTCAAAGCGGTTTTGTCAGAATGTTTGTGAATCTCCACATGGCACACCAAACAAGCCCAACTGACAGTGTGAACAAGAAACTGCATTTAATCATGTGCCAGAAAGAAACACACAATTACAAAGCTACAAATATACAAAAAGATCACCAAAAAGTGAAACCAACCATCAAAATTACACAACCAAAGGTGTGATATCCAACAAAAATAAGATTAAAGGCAAAGTTAATTATTCAAGGTTTTTCTTAACAAAAATCAACAAAATAACCAAATACAAAACAAACACTTCTCATTCTCCCGCTTCTCTCCTTCCACTTCTCGTTCTCCCTCCTTTTCTCCCGCTTCTCGTTCTCCCGCTTCTCTTTCTCCCGCGTCTCTTTCTCCCGCTTCTCTTCTCCCGCTTCTCTTTCTCCTGCTTCTTGATCTCCCGCTTCTCTTCTCCCACTTCTCTTCCTCCTGCTTCTCTTCCTCCCGCTTCTCTTCTCCCGCTTCTCTTTCTCCTGCTTCTCGATCTCCCGCTTCTCTTCTCATGCTTCTCTTCCTCCCTCTTCTCGTTCTTCCATTTCTTGTTTTCCCGCTTCTCTTCTACCGCTTCTCTTTCTCCCGCTTCTCGTTCTCCCGTTTTACTTCCTCCCACTTCTCTTCTCCCGCTTCTCTTGCTCCCTCTTCTCATTCTCCCGCTTCTCATTCTCTCTCTTCTCCTTCTCCCGCTTCTTGTTCTCCCACTTCTCGTTCTCCTGCTTCTCTTTCTCCCGTGTCTCTTTCTCCCGCTTTTCTTCTTCCCGCTTCTCTTTCTCCCGCTTCTCGTTCCCCCACTTCTCGTTCTCCCGCTTCTCATTCTACCTCTTCTCTTTCTACTGCTTCTCATTCTCCCTCTTTCTTTCGCTTCTCGTTCTCCCACTTCTCTTTCTCCCGCTTCTCGTTCTCCCGCTTCTCGTTCTCCTTCTTCTATTTCTCCTGCTTCTCGTTCTCCTTCTCTTTCTCCTGCTTCTCTATCTCCTGCTTTTTGTTCGAATTCTCACATTCCACCTTAAATGCCACAGCAGTACAATCTGGCACCTCAGGCACTATTTAAGGTGGAACGGGATGATTCGAACGAGAAGCTGTTGAATGAGAAGCAGCTTCAGCCTCGTAAAAATTCAAACACTGGAACAGATTTTACAGGAAACTCGTGGAAAACTTTCCTGAGATGTGAGCAGTTATGCTGAACTAAAGGGCAAAGCAGAGCAAAGTTGTTGTGACCCCTGAGTTAAGCCTACTAGTAAGGGGTGATCAGGGCTTGACGGTTTGCTCGCACTGTCCGCAGCTCAGACAGGATTGCACAGTCGCCTCCAGCCCAGTTACCAACCCGTGTTCTATGGTTCAGATTTTGCATGGATTACCTAAAGCCTGTAGCAAAATTGTAGCGAAAAGTTTTGTTATAGCTGCAAAAAAATTTGTAGGTGCTACAGCTTTTAGCTACATTTCATAAAACTGTGGTGGCTACAGCTACTAGCTACTAAAAATTGTAGTTAACTACAAAAAGTATCGCGCTACTTCGCTACTCCCCCATCACTGCGTAAATCTGCCCATTTTTAATCTGACGTTAAAGAAAACATAATTTTAACATAAATTATATATAATATAATTTAATATATAATATAACCACACTGACTCAACATATCAACAACTAAGGCTTAAATTCAAAAGGATTCTTGTCCCACACATACGCAGCCGACTGAAGGGGTGGGCAAGGGCAGCATGCACATTCGTAGCCAGGCTAAACTAATGTAAACACACTGCTAGACGTTTCCGTTGGAGAGTGGTTTATGAGTATAATGAGCGGTCGCTCCAGTTCATTCTCGCCGAGCTCCGTCTGACTGTACTGTTCAACAAATAGGCTAAAGGCATTTGAGAGGTAATAAGGAGGTGGAAGTGATGAGGGTATGACCTACACTGTAATGGAACCAATCAGACATGCCGATGTGCCGCCGTAACGTGTGGCCAATCGGAATGTCCATAATAGCCAAGAATGGGCGCACGTGAAGAAGATGCTATGTGCTATCACACGCAGAAACAAGAAAATGGCCAAAGCGACGGTGCAAGAAACCATGTTCTCATACACCCACTGAGTCCAGCGCACACACACACACACACACACACACACACATACACACACACTCTCTGTAGCACTAGTATTAGCTGAGGAGATAGATGTAACACACTGGTAATCCCACTGCTCTGTTTTGTAAGCAAGTCATTATCAGGCCTATTAATAGCACACTGCAGATCTCTCTCTCTCTCTCTCTCTCTCTCTCTCTCTCTCTCTCTCACTCTCTCTCTCTCTCTTTCTCTCTCTCTCTCTCTCTCCCTCCCTCCCTCCCTCCCTCCCTCCCTCCCTCCCTCCCTTCCTTCCTTCCCTATCCAGCCAGTGAAGACTTCCTTTTCTGAAGCCAGACTGGAATCGTCTTTATTTAGCCATATTTTTCTTTGAAACAGCAGCATTTGAGATGAACGCAAATCAAAGCCATTCAGATCCCACCTCCCCCACCAGCACAGAGATACTCTCAGTTACGCTCACACAGCCTGGGCAACATGATACACTTCACACAACGAGGAATTCGGAATTAAAATGGATGCAGTGGAGCAGAAACCGGCTGCAATCAATGCTCATCTGAGAGGGAACATCAATCCTCACTGAATTGTTAATATAACGTTTGTCAATAGTTGGATGAAGTTGGAACATACTGTACTGTGGACTGTTTCTCTGATCAAGCTGCACCCCTGGGACCTTTTAGTGCCTCAAGATTCTAAGACACTGAATATATTTCAGACATCTAATACACTTCATAATACAATAATCAATTCTGAAACATCCAATACATCAACCTTCGCTGCGTTTATGCTAACAGAGAAGAACAATCTTACTCCACAGTGACATCATAACTAGGCCTAGGCCTTCAAATTTTATTTTCAATTATGTTTTTGGCTTCCAGCAATGAAAACAAGAAATCGAGATAAAGCGTTGTGCCACAGTGATGCTCTCGCTTTGTCGTCAAATCCAGTGCACCCTTTCCTGCCTCCCTAAAGGCTCAAAATCATCTAATTTGTTTTGGTCTAATTTATTATTATTTATTATTAGTAGTATTATATATGTTGAGTAGTTTTCAGCAGATTGTAGAAGACTACACTACAACATAGTTAAATTTATTTATTTTGATCTTATTTTTATATTCTGTACACACACACACACACACACACACATACACACACACATATACATATATCTGTTACATCAGCTGACTGACTGGCATCGCACTGAGTGATGGGAGGAGAAGGTGGGCCATCCTACCCACCCAGAGAGGGCGAGGCCAATTGTGCTCTCTTGGACCCCCGGCTGCGGACGACCGTAGCATCACCAGGGATCGAACTCACGACCTCCTGATGACACAGCCAACGCTTAGACGGTTGCGCCACTTGGGAGCCCCCAATGCTGTCCTGATGACAGAGACAACGCCTAGGTGGATGAGCCACTCACAAGTTCAATAAAGTCGAAGATGAGTTGTGTTAAATAATCGTGATCTCAATAATCGAGCAGCCCTAATCGCAAACTCCACAACATTCAATCACGAAACTGCACTACCAGAAATGCACATAATTCTTTTTTTTAACAAAGTGAAACCCAAAGATCAGGATGCACCGATACGGCATTCTGGGTCAATGCTGATATTTGTTTTTTTATGTACCTGTTGAGGCTGACACATTCACTCAATCTAAAAATTAACATTAGAGTAAAATGTAACATTGATGTTTACTGACGTACGAATGTGTTTAAATAAGTAACATTTACGAATGATATTTCTTACTAATACATTCAAATAAATGAGCACAGCAGTTCAGTTCTTCAGGACAACAAGAAAAGCATCATCAAATATCAGTTTGAACTATCAGTCATATCATATCTAAGCATCTGCAGACATGTTTTCAAAATGCAATTATCTGCTGATACCGTATGACTCCAGGATCATCCCTTGTGCATCCCTAACCAAAATGAAAACCATAAAAAAGTAATAGCTTGGTAAAATGTGATTTATGGGATGTTAAGAAACAAAGGATCGTTATCACTTTGTTGTGGCGGATACTGAATCTAACGAATCTAACGTTTCAATTGTAAGACAAGTCCACTCTAAAATGCATACAAAAAGTTACAAGATGACATCATCTCATAACACAGTCATTACTGCCCACCTACCGGTGAGTTCTGCCCCCTCACACGGCGTACTGGAGGAGGAGGAGTGTAGCGCTGTAGCGTGTGGGGACAACGCTGACTGGACTTTCAGCATCTACTCTGGATCAAACTGATCTAGCAAAACCGACGCCGCTGGAAAAACAGCCACAGCAGAGTTACAGCTGCTCAGGAGAGAAGGGTCTGTCTGCAGACTGCAGGACAGGGGCGGAACCTGAAGGGGAAGAACTGCTCTGGAGGTCGACCTATCAGAACAGAGGGTGAGCTGACCAATCAGAGCACACTGGGCTCATCAGGAGGCGGGGCTTAAAGACACAGGAGCTCTACAGAGACGTTGCTATGTAACCTGCAGTCTGCATGGCAGTTGTCACTCATTGAGAACCAGGGCTTTCGCGCTATGCTGCACACTTTGGAGCCGAGATTCAGCATCGAGTCTTATAGAAATTTTACTGACACCCAAAGTAAACAGGTAGGACAGCTGTAACATGTGCTGTGTGGGCATCCATTACAGTGGATTTTATCACAGATGAGTGGCAGCAGCATCTCACGTGCTCCAAACAAGAGCCGTGAATGAGAGCCTTCGTTCACTAAACACATCACTTTCATTTGTTCTTTTTTAATAAAAGACAAAGTAAATTTATTATGGATCATTACAAATACTTTGCTTTAAAATACCAAGAAGGTAAAAAAAAAGATGCATCAAGATGCATCGATAATCATTTTAGAATTGCATCACAGCCTCTGTATCATAATCGAATCGAATCGTGAGGATTCCCACCCCTAACTGAAGCTGTAAATTTATTCTAGCAGACAAAAATATATTTATGAACATTGAAAATGAGCATAACTGGGATGCTTTAAAGGCTGATATCAGCCGCTAAATCAATAAACCAACACATCGGTCAGGCTGTGGAGGAGAGGAGCGGATTTGGGGGCCTCCTTTTATATCACAGTCAGCTCCTCTATCCCAGCTCATAAATGGATCATTGTTCTAACCTTTTGTGCTTTGAGGGAGAGGGAGCCGCGGCAGAGGTGCTGCGCCGTGATGTCGACTCATGAGTTATTTTTCGCAGGCCACAAGGCCAGAACGGAAGCAGAATGTGATAACGTGTGACTAATTTAAACCTTCTGCCAACTTCTCAACTCTCTCGAGGGAGTAAGCGCATGCCAAACGCAACTAAACTGTCATCTGCACTGCTATGAGCTGACCTCACGTCACTGACCAAAGCCAAACTCACTTACTTCAGAGCAACCGGTCATTTAAATTACATGGAATCAAACAGCAGCCTCTATAACATTTAAAGGGGAACTCCACCAATATTTCAAAATTTCCACATAATATGGAATGTATCATTTTAAAGAGTGGTGGTGATAGGAACCAGACATATGAAGCATTTAGCACATCTAGCTATGTCACAGTAAGTTATTACATGAAACAAATAAGCTGCCTGTAGTTTTGAGAAGATTCTCATGTAAAACATATTTTTAAACATAGTCCTATATAAACTCAAAAGTCTTGTGTAGGTTCTCTGGTGGTTCTGGATGGTAAATAAAATGTCTATATCTGCGTTGTAGTCATGGAGACCCCTATCACCACCACTGTAAAGACGCCTGAACCATTTCACACCAAACCACTCAGAATTACTCTGTTTGCAGTTATGCAGAAATCAAAAATCAGAAAGCAAAAAATCAGTGGAGTTCCCCTTTAATTCAGATGAATGTGAAGATTAAGAATACACACGGATTGCGTGCGCTTTCCTCACACTCTTCAGGAGAAGTCTAGAGAAATATATCATCAAACGGTGCGTTATATCATCCTGTTATATAATCATACATTGCTTTTCGTGGTGTGGGTGCACTCAGTTCTGCAATATGCAGGTAACTGGAGCAAAGGTTCTCCCAGTAGAGATTAAGCCTGGGAAGTGTTTTCAACTGAGAATCGTCACTCATAGATCTGACAGATGAATTTGTGTTCTTTGGATCGTTCTTACATCTTTTCTCATTGGTTTTGTAAATGACCTTGAGCTGGGGAAGTACACTATATAAATAAAACACTATCATTATTAATAATTTGACATTACAATGGGCAGATAGTCTCTTTACTCTCACCACCTTGAGTAGAAACTCAGTCTGACTGGATTCCGCACATCATTCCTCTTTAGCCAGTGAGGTACGACATCAGAGATCAGGGACATAAAGTGGCCAGTCATTCCAACGACCCTGTCAGTCATTGGTGGGAAAAATATTTGAAACATATACATTCTTAAAACAGATGGTTCCTTAAGGGTTCCCTTTCTATAAAGAAAAAGATTCTATATAGAACCATGAACACTCAAAAAACCCTTAGTGTGATTAAAAGGTTCCTTGCATTATGAAACGGTTCTTCAGATTGATGGAGAATGTGCTGTAGATGGTTCTATGTAGGACCTTTTTGAAAATGGTTCTATGCAGCACCCAAAAGGGTTATTCTGTTGTTACGTTGTCGAGGTTGTAACAATGGTAGAAGAACCCTTTTTGGTGCTACATAGATCCCTTTTAAAAAAGGTTCTATATAGAACCATCTATAGTAGATCCATACACGTTGTCTGTCCAACCCGAAGAACCCTTTCACGATGCAAAGAACCCTTCAATCACACTAAGGGTTCTTTGAGTGTTCATGGTTTTATATACCTTACTAAAGAACCCTTGAATAACCATCTTTTTTTTAAAGTGCAGGATAGAAGGCCTTTATGCAAGCAACCCAGCTGTTGGTTGTACATACATTTACATAAGGTTTGAAATATAGGGGGTCCTGGGAGTCTAGCGACACCCCCCCCAACCCTATATAGCATATTAAAGTTCTGCAGGGTTTCTGAATATAACATGTAACTCATTTTACAGGAAACTGATCTGCTTTTGTGGAAAAGTTTCTTGCTGGAGATGTGAGAAAAACAGCTGTAGCTGAACTGAAGCTTAAAGCAGAACAAAGCAAGTCTGCGTTTTCGTTTATATATATATTTATTTTATCCTATACTAGCACATCAGCACACACTGAGACACGTTTACAGCCAAGATGGCAAAATGGACATGAAATGTTGTGGCTCCCAAGATGGTTTGATTTTTGTTGAAAGAACAAAATGATTATTCTTCTTCTAGACTAATTAAGTACCAAGATATCAAGATGAAAGCGTCTGTGTAGCTGTTATCACTTCCAACCTTTTGAGTCACCAAATCATGATGATGATTAATGCACTTATAGTCTGCACTGTTTAATAAGATGGGTGTTCTTTAGCAAAGGCGATGGTTCTATTTAGAACCATGAGTTCTTTGCATGGCGGAAAGGTTCCTCAGACTGATGCCGAATGTGTTGTACACAGCACCAAAAAAGGTTCTGTTATTGTTACCATGTCAAGCTTATAACAATAGAGGACTCTTCTTTTGGAACCACGCCAAGAACCATTTACGCATGAACTAGATCTAAATAGAACTCATGGTTCTAAACACAACTACTGCCTTGAAGAACCTTCTTTTTAAGTGTGCGCTTTGCTCAGATATAAATAGCTAAGCATTTAGATTAGCTAAGCAGCAGGAGTCCTCGTAGGCTCACTTCTGTTCGAGTCTAGCACCGATGAAAGAGACTCTAGCACCGAAGAAAATACAAACAATCAGGATTTGAAGCAAGTTGACAGCGGATGTCATGTGCATCACATCGAAGTGACCAGTTTGCAGCTCTGAATGACCTTGGAACTGAAAATTCCATCGTGACGCAAGAGGCATTGATCAAAGGCGGTCTTGGTTCCGCTGTGTGGTCTAAAGGGTATAGCGCGATGACTAGCATCGCTGAGGCTGCTCTATAAATACGCGAGTACATTATGTTTACTCTCACCTGTAGAGCCTGCACTTCTGACTCGGCGTCCAAAAGGCGCGTCATACGGGTATGAATAGCTCTGGAACATTCACACTACAGAAACATACACAAAGGGGGACCACTCAACAAATGCATCATCGACCAGCCCACGTAGAGCAAAACATACAGGGCACAGCATCCTTCTGACCACACACACACACACACACACAGCCGAGGAGCAGAACTACATCGCTCACCCACTCTGAATTCTGATTCATCTGGAGCGAATTGAACAAAAGTCCGCGTTGGGCGAAACGCTTGAGCTCAAGCGCAACGTTGCCACACACTCCACCACCTCCCACAGGTCCTTCACTTGGCATCGCTAAGTTACTGCCTGTCACTTATGCAGCCTTAATGAAGGCCGTTGAGCCCCAGCAAATATGACTAACCTGCCATTAGGTACTCAACTCTGCTCGAGAGCGGTCAGCCAGCCCAGCGGCAGGTAGAATAGGCTCTACGTGGCTCAGACAGGTCTAGGCGTCTGTACCAGCCCACACTCTACAGTGACATAAGCAGCAGTAGAAGAGGGAGAAATATAGCCTGACCAGAAGGCACAGCAAGAGAGGTAGATGTAGAGGGTGGGGTTCGGTAGCTTACCATGCTCATACCAGTTCCCGCATTGGGCAGCCAGACTGGCATAGGGCAGCAGCTCTCCTCCGTCACCTTCTCCTTCCAGAGACGCACACAGCCCCTGCAGCTGCCTCAGTGATGGCCAGCTCATCCACAACGCCTCGCCGTGTGCCCACACAAACACATACACTCTGCACCCCCGGTCGGAGCTCCAGTGGGTACCAATGTGTACGTCCACGCAATCAGCTCAGTCCGAATGACCAGGGCGGACGAATGGGGAAACGTCAATGAGACATCTTCCTTCCTGGAACCAGAGATGTACGAAGACCACAGCGCTAAATAACCCTTGCTTCCTTCGATCCCTGAGGCGGGTGGAGGGTTTCTCCACTGTTTGCACGTACTAGCGGACGGAAACGGAGAACCTTGCGATGGAGCTGCACTGTGGGATGGAATCGAATGGAGGGGGTAGAGCAAGAGAGAGAGAGAGAGAGAGAGAGAGAGAGAGAGAGAGAGAGAGAGAGAGAGAGAGAGCTCATGTCTCTGCTGCTACAGCCCATGAATGGCGCAGTGCTGCTGTTGTCATGGCAACCACTGGGGAGGAGGCCGAGGGAGAGAGAAAAAGAGAAAAGAGAGCGAGAGAGAGAGAGATAGAGAGAGAGAGAGAGAGAGAGACTGGACTGATGAAGATAGAGAGAGAGAGGCTTGCAGGGATATGGCAGTGTTTGGGAAAGTGTATGAACAGCAGGTTAATAGCAGTTATGGATATGGGAGAAGCCTGATATGGGTGACATCAGTCCGTCTAACGTAGCACCGCCTCTGGCCACCAGAACCTCATCTCACCCTTGGAAATATGAACCTGAGACTGCTTGCCATAACCAAATAAAAAAATTCTAACAGTTCTCTGTTTACAGTGTAGAACAAGATCCCGCCTGGTACTTCAATCAGTAACATTATTGAACCATCATCCAGCCTTCCGTCTACAAACGGCTCGAGACATACGTCTCGCACTCTCTAGGGCCTGACCAATATGAACATTTAGTGATACTGATATTAAGGAGTTAAAACTGTAGAGGTGGCGATATGACAATTATTTCATGATTATTCAAGACATTTTCACAATATACGATATGTCATATCATGTTTTGAGATTTAATAAGCTGAAACAGAAAACAGAACCTGTAGTTCTACATACAAAATTAAAACAACAATAACTAGTTCGCAAAAGTAAGTTTTGCACATATATAAAAATCTAAGTGGGTGGGGCTAAATTAGTTTGTATCAAGTTAAGGAATCAGGAAAAAAAGACATTTATCTCTAAAAATTTTTCTCTATAGTGCCCCCCCTCCTTAGGCCAATCTGGGTAATTTTTGTTACCCGCTTAGATGCACCTAAACTGCACCTACCCACCAAGTTTGGTGTCTTCATGACTTACGGTCTCTTATTACAATTAATTATGATTATTAATAATAATAAGAAGAAGAAGGCGGCAAATCGTGCAAAATTAATAATAATAAATCTACAAATACAATGATTTTTATTCCATGTTTTACAAACTGCTGCACTAAATCCAATTAAACGGCCCCTATTACCCAATTATGCTCACTTTGTAATGAAACGTAGTTAGTGCTTTTTTGGTTCTGAATGTATCCAGGATGAGTTTCTCTAGAACAGAACGCGCCATATGGCAACACCATGCAATACAGGGTTAAAGGAGCCATCGCCAAAGTCTCCGAATGCATCATGAGGGAGACGCTCAGTTCAATAGGGTTAAAGGGGCACTAAGGCCAAAATGGAACATGTAGCTATCACTGTTTCAGTCATAAACATGCCTACTCACTGACAGTGAGTCTCTAAAGACATCATCCAGATTAAAGATTAGGAAACACTTCTGATGATGTAACTTAAAGGTGGGAGGAACTTTTGAAGAAACTACAAGCACCTTGGGGCAGAAATATGAGGACTGCTTGGTTTTCATGTCCCTGATAGAAGGAGATAGCTAACCATCCCGCTAGGCAGCCAAACGCCATGTCTGTATTTATTAGTATTAATTAGTTGCTGCATCAGTTGGTCTCTTCATCACCATGACATGATTCCCAGTGGTTGCATGGCGTATTGGTGCAATGCATGGTGGGTAATGCATAGACATGCAATGATTCTCCAAACCCACTCCTCAGTTTTATTTAGTTTTTTTGAGGCAAGGGTTGTTACTGAGGGCAGAAAAACAAAAAATAGGGGGAAAAAATTCTAGATTTAATTAAATTACCAACTATTTGGAAGACTAATGAGAAGAACACTGAAGAACATAGTGTACAGTTTGCCCTAACTTTTAAAAGAATGATAATTTTGTGATTTGCATGTGTTATAGTCTTAATCGTGAAATGAAAAAAGAGTTTTGTTACATTAGTAATGCAAATGTAACGTGGCAGAGGGACGATGAGGCGGATGCATATGCTGAGAGAAGCGAGATTTATTAGGGGCAAATCCATAATGAGGGTCTAAACAGTCCAGGGTCAAAGAGCCAACACAGAGAGATCGAGGGACAGATATTACAAAAAGGAACACTAGACTAGAAACACAACGGAGGCCAGAAGAAACAACACCATACAAAGACCAGCCACTAACAAGGGAAAACACAGGGCTTAAATACAAGAACAACGAGGGTTAATAAGACACAGGTGAAAACAATCAAGGGCGAAGTGTAGAAATAAGGGGGCAGAACAGGGAAGAATCAAAACAAGGAAGCACATGGACAAGACCAGAGGTAAACAAAATCACATGGAGGACTGGGAGGGGCCAATCGTAACAGTAATGATGACTCAAAAGACTGGAAAAGCAGCGGTGGAAACTAGTTGGGGGGGCGGTTAGAGGGACACGAGACTGTGGAGGGTTGCATTGTGGTTTCAGTCTCAGTTTCAGAACAGCAAAACCCCCAGTACTGCAGTGAATAAACACTGATGGATGGAAACACAAAACAAATGGTGAACTCTGTCAAACTGAAGTAGAAGGGACACAACGTTGCACTACAGACCATCACACAGCATGATGACTAACATTAAATGCTAGTTTTGGGACTTTAACCTTTGTGCTATGAAAGAAATACAGTTCGCTTTTCTGCTAACACACCCCAAAGTGGCACCCTGTGTACCTCAATATCAGCAGATATTACCACTAAACTGATATATCGGTCAGGCTCCAGTGTTCCCGTCCGTCTCCCACTCACAATCATGTAAAGAGCAGTAGGCTGCGATGACTAATCAGATCTGCTATTTATTACCGCACATTTAAATATGTATACCATCCATCTGAGCATCTACCAGAGAATTCACTGTAAAGTTCTGGTTTTTGCTGCTTCTCTGCACTTCGTCTTCTTCCTCTTTCACTCTCCTGCTCTTTTGTCTTCTACTGAGAGATTACAGACTTGCTGCTCACTCTCGTGTGCTGTTCGGAATTATAATGTGCAGCTCTGCGGCCATCCGAGTTTCTGTTTTCGTCTATCCGCTATCCACTCTCCTTCTCTATTTAAAATTCACCCTAACGCTCACAGGCAACATAATCACTCTTTTGATACTGATTTAAAGGTGCAGTGTTGCATATTCTTTTCTATTCAGACGGTGAAAATGAAAGTCTGGTTTATGACACAGCCTAGCACGGCGACGATTCTCATGAGAAAACGCAACGAGGCGAGGTAGGGCAGGGTCAGATCGTGCTGCTGCCCTCAGTTTATCACCAACAATTCCCAACAGTGATACTGGCTTGCTGAAGCTCCACACTGGATTCCTCAACTTGATGCTCTTGATGGCATCTTGCTAACACCTGCAGCTTCCTTTGACTAATATGTCTCTACACGAAGGTCTGTTTTATTATCATACGCTTTCTTTTTCGTTCACCTATTTTTGTGTTTATCCACTACAATAGTACAAGAGAACTACTACCACCATTACTACTAACACTATCATCAAAATAAGCACATCATTACATTGAAAGTTCTTCAAAATGTTTTAAACTCTGCCTTTATCACATTCATCACAGCAGCAGCATACACTCTACTGGCAAAAGTATTCACCCATCCAAATCATTGAATTCAGGTGTTCCAATCATTTCCATGGCCACAGGTGTATAAAACCAAGCCCCTAGGCCTGCAGACTGCTTCTACCAACATCAGAGAAAGAATGGGTAGCTCTCAGGAGTCCAAACTTCATATGGCCTTCAGATCAGCTCAAGAACCGCGTAGAAAGCTTCATGGAATGGGTTTCCATGGCCGAGCAGCTGCATCCAAGCCTTACATCACCAAGTGCAATGCAAAGTGTGGAATGCAGTGGTGTAGCATGTAAGAAAGCTTGTCTTAGTTACCAAAACTCAAAAAAATTCACTCCCAAGATATATTTTCCTGTGCAAAAGCTGAAAAGCGTAAGAACAGAAGCTTCACGCACATCTGTTCTGATCTGTATCGAGAAAAAGTCTTGAAGTATCGTGATATATTTTTATATATATCGTCCACCAGGAGGGCTCAGGTGTGAACAGAAGCAGATAAATTCTGGGGATCATTTTGTCGGCTTCTCTTGTTTTAACAGTCAGGCGTTCACAGCAGCATCAATGGTGAAGGAAACGTTTCTGTGGAGGTTCTTTTCTTACGGTTTTCAGCTTTTTTTGCACCAAGAAAACTAAACACTGTAAAAACAACTGAAGCCGGAAAAATACTCAACTTTCCCCATAATTTATTGGCTTGTGTTCACACCCGAGGCCTCCTGGTGGACTATACGGAAATAATACATCACGATCCTTCAAGATCATTTCTTATTACACAGCATACATCAGAATATGTCATTTTTCTGAGGTTTAATAAGTAAGAACAGGCAATAACAACCAATGGAACATTTAAATATTATTTTGTAAATTTTATTCAACGTTTGACACACTGTGCTGCAGTAAAACCAATTAAACAGAACTAATGATGCTCTCTTTGTGGTAAAACATGCAGTTGGTCCTTTTTAAATGCTGACAACATCCACGATTCACTCAGAAAAACATACTGTGGTGTGGTTTTTCATAATAACGCTTCATTCTGTCATATTTCCCACCCCTGCTGTCAGTCTAACTGGGATTTTGAGTCCAGTGTGTGTGTTCACACTTAACCCCTTCTCTTCTAATCATTCCAGTGTAAAGCAGTGTGTGTGAATGGGGCAGGTGCTGCACCTATTATTTCTACTGAACTATCTTTCAGCCTTTGGCCTCTGTGCTGAACACGAAATCATGCATGGTAAAGAATGGGCGACTCCAGGGTCTGCCGGGTCATTTCTAGATGATCTTTAGAAGCATTTGTTTGGTGGAAAGGTCGGTCGAAAATAAGAAGCCTGTGCTGTGTGTGCGAGATTACTCTGCTTTAAATTCAGCTTTAATTAACAGACTGTGTTCCGTCTAGAAGAGAACACAATGTCTGCTTTCTCTGAACGTGACTTTGGATTGTTCAACAACCCATGCAACCCATGCAACCAAGCACATCAATGATTCATTTTCCACTACAAACAGTTCACTTTTATCAAAACCCGGCTTGAATACTAACATGCCGTGTGGCCTGCGTTTATCCAGCGTTTCAGCTGAACTGATAAACGCGCTTGTTCTAGTTAAATGGACGGACAATTTTAATCTTTAATCTCAGCTGTCCAGCCCTCTGTCCTCTGAAAGTCAGCTATCAGCCCTGCATGATAAATACAGAAACCACAGCATGAGCACAACTCTCCTACATGGGCAGTAACAGCCTCTGCTCTTCTGGGAAGGCTCTAGATGTTGAACACTGCTGTGAGGATTTGATTGAGCATGAACGAGGTCAGGTACTGATGTTGGACGGTCAGTTCTGGATCACTCTAACTCATCCCAAAGGTATTGGATGGAGCTCCATCACTCCAGAGAACACAGTTCCACTGCTCCACAGTCCAGTGCTGCAGGGCTTTATACCCCTCTAGCCCACACTTTGCACTGGACATGGAGACCTTAGGATCATCTGCAGTTACTCCAGAGAGTCTCATTCTATTGGTCCATTTAGAAGTTCTAAACAAACAACAACTTCTGAATATTTACGTTCTGTTTTATAAATGCATTTTTTTTAATTGGTATTCCTTCATCAGTGGTCACAGGACACTGCCCACAGGACGCCGTTGACTGGATATTTTTGGTTGGTGGTCTATTCTCTGTGACAATGAGTTGTTTAAAATCTCCAGCAGAACTGCTGTTGAGGGGCCACGGGGATCCTGACCACTGAAGAACAGGGTAACAAAGTATCAGAGAAACAGATGGATTACAGGAGGTGGTCATAATGTTATGCCTGATTGGTGTATTATGTGGTATTTATGTGGTTGTTTGGGAAACAGCAGGTAGCTAGGTAGAATTTGAAAGATAATCATGGAAACTGCAGGTCACCTCAGTAAAACTCCTGAGGAAGAATTTCAATTAGTGCACCAGTTGAACCAGTACAAGTTGACCCAAACTTCCGGCCAACATTTCTGGTTTACCTGGGTCATTTTCAGTGTGATGTCTGTGGTATTTACTCCACTTGGATATAAACCACTGCATTTAAAATGCTAAGCACGAGCACCATCTTCAAAAACAAGCCAATCCAAATCTGGCATCCCCTCCATTTCCTCTCCCTTTTTCCCTTTGTCACCGTCTCATCAGGGCCGCTCTGTTCTCGGCGCTCTCCACCTGCAAAACGTTCCGCTGCCTGCAAATGTCACATTTCCATTCAGCTGTACAAATGTCTGGGCGAGGGCGGCAGCAGGGCGAGGGCGGGTCGGGGTTGGAGGGGGGCAATCGGGAGGCGATTTGGAGAGTCAAGGTTGAGGAATTAAGTGGCTGAGGCGAACAGAAGAGATGACAAAGTGCGGCGGTTGGCGTTCCTGCGGCTAAGTGCCTTTAGAGAAGGTCCTTTTGTGTTCTCGCTATAGCGCCTGGAAAAAGACCACAGCGTTGAAAACAAGACAATAGTCTAATAATAGCATTTTAATAGTCTAATAATAGCATTTTAATTGTGGAATGGATGGAGGGGGAGGCGGGAGCAGAGGGAGAAAGCGGAGAGGAGGTGGCCGGGGTGGTATAATTTCATCATGTCGGCTAATGGGCATGGAGAGTCTAATGCAATTTTGCCTACTTCTCGTAGGAATCCATAGGGATGGCGGTAATTGTATTGATTGTGGTGGTTAATTAGCGTCTGATGCAGGGAGAGATAGCAGGACTGGGGACTTGAAGCTCAGTCAACAAGCTGCCCATCAGCCCCTCGTTTCCCTCTCGTCCGTCAAAGTTAACCACCACTTGTTCTCCACTGTGACCACCGTCAACCGTGTGAACAGCAACATTCCCGCCGACTTTCTGCACTTCCATCAACCTGACTTTTATACATGATGCTTCACATGATGTCATTCCCTGCTAAAAAAACAGTATTCTTGTGGTTTATCAGTAATAAACACTGCCTTTCACATCAGTTTTCATCTATAAGTTCATGTCTATCATGGCTTTAGCACCTTTGGCTTCCCTGACGTCCTCACAACACCCTAATAAGGACATTCTTTACTTTATTTCATTATTTTATTACATTATTAATATTATTTTTCCACCTGAACCTTGCAAAGCTGTGAGCTCTTCCCATTTAGACAGACTGAGGTCTGTTCTGGTCATCTTATTTCGCAACCAAAAGGAGGGGGGGGGGGTACGTTAAATTAACCCTTAGAACTGGCCATTATATGACCAAAAGTTTGTGGACACTTGCTTATCCAATGTTTCTTCCAAAATCAAGAGTATGAAAAAGGAGTTTAACTCCCTTTGCTTCAATAACAGTCTCTACTCTTCTGGAAAGTCTGTTGAACATTGCTGTGAGGATTTGATTGAGCATTAGTGAGGTCAGGCACTGGTGTTGGATGGTCAGCTCTGGATCCATCCAACTCATCCCAGTGGTATTGAATGGAGCTCCATCACTCCAAAGAACACAGCTCCACTGCTCCAAAGCCCAATACTGGGGGGCTTTATACCCCTCTAGCCCACGCTTGGCTTTGGGCATGGAGACCTTGGGACCATGTGCAGCTGCTCCACAGCTCCATTCTACTAGTTTGTGCTTTTCTATGGAGCTTATACAAGTGTTATACAAGTGTAAGATGTAACCCCCGTAATGCATCTGAATTCACTAAAAAACACTGGGTTTAAACTGAGAAACTGTTCGCTGCTGATCATTCAATACAGTTTAACAGTAAATGGTCTTAAATGCTGGAGTTGAACTGCTGATTCACCCTTAAACCCTGAAGATCAGCGTAGACTGCTGGACACCATAGCAACACAGACAACAGTCTTGTCCAGCTAGTAGCTCACGAAATGACACAGAGAGAGATTTAAGACGAACATCGATAATTTGGAGATGAATGGAGACAAATGGACTCCAGCTGATGTCCTGATATGTTTAACATGCAGTGAGAAACTCATACACTAAAAAGTCGTGAAACCGACGTCAGTTTCTCATTCGCCTGCTTCTTGTTTGAATTCTCACGTTCCACCTTAAATGGCACAGCAGTTACACTCTGGCACCTCAGGCACCGTTTAAAGTGGAACTGGAAAAATTCAAACAAGAAGCTGTAGAAGAAAAAGTGACTTCAGCCTCTTAAAAAGTCAAACATTGGGGGCTCCCAAGTGGCACAACCGTCTAAGCGTTGGCTGTGTCATCAGGAGGTCGTGAGTTCGATCCCTGGTGATCCTACAGCCGTCCATAGTCGGGAGTCCAAGAAAGCACAATTGGCTTCGCTCTCTCTGGGTGGGTAGGATGGCCTACCCACATGATACTAGTCAGCGGTGACGTAACAGATCTGGTGGTTGGCGTTTTCCTCCAAGTGCATTCATCTGTCCCGTGACGTGGCTTAAGCGGCAGTTCGAAAAATTGGGGAGAAAATTGGGTGAAAAAAAAAGTCAAACATTAAGAGACATTTTACAAGAAGCTTCAAAAGTTTCGTGCCAGAGATGCAAGAAAAGCAGCTATATCTTAGCTAAAGCTTAAAACTTTTGAGCTTAAATATAAACCAAATTTTAATATAGTTTAATATAAGTTTAATATAAACTTTTAATATAAACTAAAAGCTTTTGTTTATATTATATTTTGTAGCTTATACTATCACATTTGCACATACTGAGACATATTTACAGCCAAGATAGTAAAATAGACATAAAATGATGTGGCTCCCAAAGTGGTTTGATTTTTGTGAATAGTATGATAGCAGATCCAATAATCCAAATATTAATACAGAACAGTAACAGTAATGTAATCTTAAACCCATAATGGGGAATCCCATAGTCCTGTACCACCATAGCCGACAACAACACAGCGCTACCTTTAGATGCAACAAAGAGGTTTGATTAAAGCTCAATAAATAAACTAAGCCATGCTGAGGCTGTATCAACACAGACACTGCTGCATTCTGAAGTGAATTAAAGGCTTCACTACAGGAGCCCATGAAGCATAATGGCTGCTGCCGGCATGAATTGGAGCCAAAAGTGAATTGGCATTCTTATTCAGACCAAGGCTTTGCGGATTTCTGGACCATGGCGATACCGTACGAAGCCACGGAGGGGGCAGGGCTGGCAGGACGGGGGTCTCCTGGGGGAGGGGGCCTGGGGCCAGATCGATTCGTTTAAAAGGTCAGGGCCCTCGTGCTGCGCTTTGTTTTGGTGCTGAGGTGAAGAGGCGGATAAAAATTGTCCATTTTCACTCTCGTCACTCGGCCAGCACAGAGGGATGGAGAGATATGGGGTGAGATACCAGCAGAGAAAGAAGGGAGAGAGTGGAAAAAAAGAGTAGGGAACGGAGGAGTGCATTCGAGGACACAGCCTCAAGTGTATTGGTGTGATTCCAAACCCACCGCTTCACAACATTCCCTCACTAACACTTAGATGAAATAGTACCGAGCCAAAAGTTTGGAGACACCGTGACTTCTGAAATTTCTTGTTACGTTCAAATAATTAAGAAAGAAGCAGGTGAGCTGAACACGAAGCATCTATGTGCTTCAGCAGTGGCTTCATGTTTTAAAGAGCATCTTCCTCGGTATGAATAATGATTATTCCTTTCTAAACTACTGTTAAAAGCACACACTGAAGTTCTTTTGGCCAAGCGGTGGTTTAAACACCTGAAGCTTTGAACTGTAATGTCTGAGAAACTTAGCAAGTCAGAACTGTTCACAGTGGTGGTGATAGGAACCAGACGTTCCCCTCTAAAAGTTCCTCACAGAAAGTTCCTACATGAAATGGTTCTGAATTCACTGCCTGATGACTGAGACGCTGTTTTATGATAGTTTAAAGAACTTAAACTCCATTCATGGTGGAGGGACACATGCAGGGCGCTGTGCAGCAAAATAGTCCCCAAAGGAAACTTATTATTCCAGATTTTCCACTATTTTCCATCATCAACATTCCATATAAACTCAGAAGACTTGTGTAGGTTCTCTGGTAGTTCTGGATGATAAATAAAATGTCTGTATCTGTGTTGTAGTCATGGAGTTGTCTGGTTCCTATCACCACCAGTTATGCAGAAATTTAGGTAGTAATTCCGCTCAATATAGAAGTCCTCAGGTTTGAAGTGCTCATACATAATCCTTTCGTACAGGTGGTAAACAGCATATTCTTCAGGAAAAAAGAATCATCTCTGCATATTTAACACTAATCCAGAGATGTATAGTAGGCTTGAACAGCAGAAGAACATAGCATTAACTAACACTCTGGTCTCCTGTGTGCATAGCGAGGGTGTTACCCACTACACCAGCCAAACGTTTTAGATTTAGCATTCGCCTCTTCTTACTTTCCACCAGTTAAAGCTGTGCCATGCAGACATTTTTCACCTGGACTGCATGAAAAAAGACGTTTCAGTGAAGTACGCATTGCACCACTAATGCTAGGTAGCACCTGATACGTATTAGACTGTATCTCAGCAGCTAGGCTAGCAGTCAGGCTTTCCTGAGTGCTGTAGGAAATCCCAATGGCTGTATGAAGCATCTAGCGCGAGAACACAAAAACATGAAAATGATGTAAAGTTGTGAATTATGTCAAACTGATGAGGCTGAATGACGCAATGCTGCGCTACAGAACACTATATAACTCAAAGACACAGGAACAAAATTTACGCAGAAATGCCCCCAAAATATCCCACATTTTCTTTCATTGTATTTTTTCACCTGACATCTTGTAAGTTTTTGCCAAGGAGAGTCACATATGACCATATACTAACTTTCTTTCTTTTAAATTTAAACAGGCTGTATCTTTTAAATTTAAACAGGCTGTTTCTGTTACTGTGCCTTTAAGACTGGTATATGTAAATGAGCTCTGTTCTGAAAAAGACTTCTCAAAAAGAAGTCCAAGCTGAAACACTCCTTATAACTTCACTGTGGATTAACTGGCAGAGGCTAAAGATTGAATAGGTGGATGTATGTAAATGTGTTGGTTTTCACGTCCAAATTCAGAACAGACTGCTTAGGTCCAGTTCCATTTCACCCCCCGCCCTACCACTTAGCCCTACCCCTCCATTGTGCACATTCATCTCTAGGGGTAGGGTGTCCTGATTTTGTTGAGATATATGGCTGGGGTGAAGTGTTTGGGCTACATGACCCACCAAATGGAGGTTTTTCAGAGACTCCAAACAGAGACATATGAGGAGAAAAAAACAAACAATAAGACGGAAAACAAGAGACAAAAGAAACCCACAAATGTGAGAATTTTCTCTGCTAAAAATTATGATAACCACTGTTTTGTCTTAGTTTATTTGTTTTTTATATTTATTTCATTATTATATGTTTTCAGTGTATTTTGGTCCTTTTCTTCATAACAAGCATATAAAATCACTGACGTCTCAGAAGCTAAATTTCCCGTTCCACCTTAAATGACGCAAGCATCAGAACTGCTGCACCATTTAAGGTGGAACAGGAAAATTCGAACAAGAATCTGGTGAATATCTGACTTCAGCTTCATATCAAGAATTAGGGGTGGGTGATAATAATTGCCCCCCTCTTTGAAGGCGTATGATCCCTAAATGTAACTAAAGCCCAGCAGTGAGGAGCTGAACTTTCCCCTCCTCTGCTGTCACTGCAGACGGGCAGGGTCGTCTACAGAGCAGCGCTAGTAGCTGTTAATGAAGAGATGCTCTTTGTATTTGAGGCTCACATTTCAGATGGAAGATCTCAACCACTACCCTGTAACTCAGTTCCAAGTGGCAAGGCGACGCCTGAAAACAAGGGGTAGGGGTAGAAATAGAAGATGGACCTGGGGCCTTTTAAGTGTTTACATACGACAATCTAATCTGGAAAAAAGTGAAACTTTAGTTAAAAATCAACAATATGTGCCCTTTAAAGACATTTAAAAAAAGTGAGGTGTCCTCAGACGTTTGACAGGCAGCTGTTCGAGTTCATGGTAGTGAACAGTAGCACAGCGAGGTTTATCTCCTGAGCCTGGGTGCTGTGCTGTACTGTTCCTTGTTTAATGAATACGCCGGGAATGAATAAACAGCAGAGGATGAAACGGCTTGCTCATAAAGCACTGACTTTCATTAATGGAGATGAGAAGCCCTGCGTGGCGGCTCACACCAAAGAATTACAAATTAGCTGCAGAGAAAACACTTGAAATTACTGCTTGATGGGGTTAGCGTCGGATTAAAGCCCCATACACCTTACCAAGCCAACTTTCACAAGGCTCAAATCAGCGTACAGTCACAAGCAATTAATTCTTCACAAATACTGGTTTTGGAAGCCTAATAAGTGCAAAGTATTCATTACGACTATTACAAACATGACAAATACAGCTAAAACAAGGTGTGCTGGAGGTGGACTAGACGCCTTTCCCTCTAATATGACCGATAACCATCTGATGGAGGAAATATTCCAGCTTTTCTGCCAATTTTTGTAGATATTTAAGTTGCCAAGTGGCTCTAAATCTGAATCAGTACGTTTTCTGGAATAAATAAGGTGTAAGTTAAATTTACAAACACAAACGAAAAAGGCTGTCGGGTAACAAAATAGGGAGAAAATGATGCACTATGCAATGTTGATAAAGGGAAAATAGTGGAAAATCTGAAAGTTTTTATGTTTTCATTAGGACCTTCTATTAAGGTTTCTATATAGAACCATGAACACTTACCATTTGCATGCTTAAATGGTTCTTTGCATGGTGAAACAGTTCCTCAGACCGAAGGAGAATGTGTTGTATATGGTTCTATATAGCACCAAAAAGGGTTCTTCTATTGTTACAAGCTTGATGTTGAACCATTTTTGTTGCTATATAGAACCATTTTCAATCAATCTGTATTACCATTTCACAGTGTGTGTTCATGATTCTATAAAGAACCACTATCTTGACTAAAGAACACTTCAAGAACCATCTGTTTTGAGAGCGCACATTTTACAGCACCTTACAGCACCCATAGGCATTAAATATGCAGGAATTTGGAATTTGTCTTCAGTGATTGGGAAAATCAGAAGTGTCCATATCACAGGGTCCACAGGCCTACTGACCACTGCAAAATATGTAGGAAATAATGAAATATATCCAGCTCATCACGGCATGGCTCAAAAAGAAGCTGCGTTAGGACCTATTCTATCTACATCCTACACTGTTAAGTTAGTTAAGTGACCCTTATTAGTCCCACAACAGGGAAATTTCACCTCAGCATTTAACACATCAGTGCAGCAAATACCACATACACACCCAAAGTGGTAGGCAGCCCTTTCCACAGCACCCGGGGAGCAGTTGGGGTTTAGGTGCCTTGCTCAAGGACACCTCAGTCCTCAGGGGATCAAACCAGCAAGGTTACCTAACCTTCAGCCCACGACTGCCACCAAAAACTGTTTAAACGCTCCAGAGAAAATGTGGCTCCTAACAACCACCTGAAAGACCTGGTTGACCCCAAAACTGCCCCAATCAGATAAACAGCACTGAAAGCTTTGATCTCTGAGAGAGGAGAAAATCAAGCTGCTTCAGATCTGAAAACATCTGCAGGTGTTTCTGTCCATCCTTCCACTGAGAAGACCATCAGCACTGTGGGTCTGAAAGGACATGTAGCTGATCAAGAAGAACCTCACTAAGAAAAGGAGACGGACACATCAAACAAAGAAGCTCAATGATGGACTGACCACCCTAGAGTCCAGACCTCAACACCACTGAATGAGTTTGATTACTTCAGAAAAAAGGTGAAGAGAGACTCACAGACCCTCACACAGCTGAGATTAGATTGAGGCTTCAGTGGGATTTTCTGTTGAAAACATTTTGAGGCTGAAAAGGCGTAACTTGTACTTTATGGCTGTTTTGACTGAAAATTAAAATGACAATTTTCACCAAAATATCATTGTAAAGCGTTGAGTCAGATGTGTGAAAGTCAACCTGTTATCCAAGCTGATCTTTGATTCAGGTCGTATTAAACATGATTCATCACATCATATCACTGAAACAAATAAACTCTTCTTTTCTCTGTAATCAACCAGCAGAATTTAACTACTTAAGCCCCGCCTCTAAAATGTCTACTGAATTTTTGATGATGTCACCATGCACCAGTGGGCGGGACAAATTATAGTGGCGATTAACATCATGTTGAATCTCCTTCTCCCAACACCTCCAGCCTTTATGGAGAGAAAACACTCAGCCAGCTCAAAGACCCTCCTTGATAGAAAGTTACTAAATACGCCGCAGCACGGAAAGCTAGAATGCCACATTTAAAGGAGAACTCCACCAAAATTTCTGCAAAGTTCAGTGTGTGAGATATAATCAGAGTGATTCTGAGTGGTCTGCTGTGAAATGGTTCAGCTGTCTTTACAGTGGTGGTGATAGGAACCAGGCATCGCCATGACTACAACACAGATATAGACATTTTATTTACCATCCAGAACCACCAGAGAACCTACACGAGTCTTCTGAGTTTGTATGGAATGTTGATGATAGAAAGTAGTGGAAAATCTGAAATAATACGGTAACTTTGGGGACTATTTTGCCTCACAGCGCCGTGCATGTTACGTATCCCTCTAACACGAATGGATTTTCAAATAAATTTTTGGTCCTAAGTTTCACTAAACTATTGTAAAAGTTTTCATTAGGACTCTTTAAAGGTTGTTTAGTAAAGACAATGGCTCTAAACAGAACCATGACCACTCAAAGAACCATTTGCTTGGTGAAATGGTTCTTCAGGTTGATGGACAACGTATTGAACATGTGTTTTTGAAAACAGTTCTATATAGCACCAAAAATGGTTCTCCTACTGTTGCAAGCTTGACATATTAATAATAGCAGAACCCTTTTTGCTGCTATTTAGAACCATTTTCAACACATTCTCCATCAATCTGTAGAACCATTTCACAATGGTTCTTTGAGTGCTGATGGTTCTTTATTGAACTGCTGTCTTTACTAGAAAACCCCTGAAGAAGCAGCACCCTTAACCATTTAAACAAGCAGTAATTTGGTGGAATTCCTCTTCAATGACTGGGACAATCAAAAGGGTCCAGATCACGGGGTCAGAGCAGTGACCACTGCAGTACAGCTGCCATGTCTGCGAGCCCACATGACCGCAACTCTATCCATCATCGCCCCAAACTAACACCAGCGTCCTACCTGTGGCTGCGCCGCTGATCTTCTTGACCGGCTGTAGGCGCACACTGACCGTCTGGTGGGTGAGGAGCGGAGAGGAGGGCAGGGAGCGGGACACGCCCTCCATGATCCGGATGTGCTGGAGCCCCTCGGCCATGGAGAGAGGAGGAACGCCGTAGTCGCCCTCAAAGGCACAGTCACTGTCTATACTGCCCCCTACAGCGCGGACAAAGAAGGAACATTTTCTACAATTAAATAATGAAAAAACTCAAATAGTGATCGTTAGTATAGAAACGTGGAGATTAATGAGAAACTCGGTTCTTTAGCTGAGAAAATCACTAAAGTTCAGCCTTTTCTCTCTCAGAGCGACGCAGAGAAACTTGTTCATGCATTTGTTACAAGCAGAGTTGATCACTGTAATGGTCTTCTTACTAGACTTGCTAAGAAAACTATAACTTACAACTTACAACTTGTACAAAACACAGCAGCATCCTAACCATAACAACACAGAGAGATCAGATCAGTCCTGCTTTAAAAGAGCTGCACTGGCTGCCTGTATCACTCAGGACAGAGTTTAAAGCTCTGCTACTAGTTTTTAAAGCTCTAAATGGCCTTAAAGCACCGCTTACATCACCGAGTGTTCGTCTGTTTATGATCTTAGATCTGCAGATACTGATCTACAAACACAGTCAGTAAAACACAGAAAACAGAGAGACTCTTAGTTGTTCTGGTTCTAAAGTGTGGAGCTCAGCATAGCTTTTATTAGACAGTCGAGCTCAGAGCTCACTTTTAATAAACATCTAAAAACACAGCTCTTTAACTCAGTGTTTAATTAAAACTCTACATCTTGTGGTCTTTATCGTCTAATCTGTTCTGTCATTTTCTTCTGATTCTAAATAAATACTTATAATTTCTCGTATAACTATGTTTTATCACCCGTCTGTAAAGCACTTTGAGCTGCGACTGGAATAAAAAGTGCTATATAAATAATAATAATAATATTATTATTATTATTATTATTATTATTATTAAAATAAGACCACGTGTAAGCGCTCATTCTCACTGCTCATCACTGTGGGTGGTCTATATCACAATACAGTCATTATTGTGATCAACTGCATCACAAAAACCATGTTATTAATCTCACTATATTACAACATTGTTGCTGTCCAAAGAAAAACATACATCTCCATTCTCTACACTATTTAAACAGCTGCCCTTCACGTTGTGTGAAAAGTTCATGAATATCTTTCCACTGAAAGTAAAAAATGGCCCTCCCCTGTAAAGTTACTGTGTTTGAATAAATGATTTCACAATATGCTTTTCTGCAGGTGATGGATCTTGTAACTATAATTAGAATACTCAACAACTGTGGCGACCATATAAGGAGAGATTTAGACCAAATATAGAGACCCTGCTTGAACAGCAGCCAGTGCGCAGTGCATAAACAGCATAGCGGCATCGTAGCTGCACAGCCTCTAAGCTAACTGAACGTCAGTGCATTATACCATTATTTTCTTTTAATTGTGTATTTTTTGACCAATTACATTTTCAAAAATAACTGTACTCCTAGTTTCTATGCCCTTTTAAATGTGACCGTGCATTTAATTCATTACAACTGCTTTGCAAACATCAGAAAGCCAAAATACCACAATGCATAACTTGTATCATTAAAATGTGTTTGATGTCATATGTTTGCCATATTAGCCACCCTATACAAAGATATTCCATATTGGGAATTAGTACAGTAAGAGGGCATTTTGAGACCACATTATGGGAACAAACGACCGTATATGATATTTACCACTTAAGAAATAAAAGCAAAATGGTTTTTGGGGTGGCGGCACGGTGGCGTGGTGGGTAGCGCTGTCGCCTTACAGCAAGTAGTGCCTGGGTTCGATTCCCCAGCCGGTGACCAGAGTCCTTTCTGCATTGGTTTCCTCTGGGTTCTCCAGTTTCCCCCACAGTCCAAAAACATGCAGTCAGCCCAATTGGACATGGTACATTGCCCCTAGGTGTGAGTGAATGTGTCTGTCTGTCTGTCTGCCCTGCGATGGACTGGCGACCTGTCCAGGGTGTATCCTGCCTTCTGCCTGATGACTTCTGGAATAGGCTCCAGAAGGATAAGTGGCTTGTGGTGGGTCTGTGTGTGTGTGCTTGTGCTTAAAAATCCTTGCAGTTATCTATTAATAAGTGTTTCTGTTAACATCATACTGATTTCTTAGATCAGTTTAAGCTTTAAGGTGGAGAAATCTGATCAAGTGGCTGGATTTGAGCTCAGTAATGGGGTTTTTCATGTGAACTCTTACTCTGATTTCTTTCATTTCTCTCAGTCTGCACATGTGTGTAAAAGAGCGCTTTCCTGGAAACAGCAACCAGCGATTAACACAGCACGAGTGAGACGCAACACAACACCTTTGCAACTGTTGGCCGCTTTGGTGGCACGTCACTTAAACACACACAGGTTGAGGTGCAAAGAGGAAAGTATGTGCAGAGTTACAGTCCCAAAGCAGCCTAAAGTTGCTTTTTAAACGTAAAAATAATCATCTATCGTGATATAGAAGTACAATTCGGTGATAAAACTCACTGTGTAACAAAGTTACTGTGCAACACATCAACAATCTGACTGGCTGCCACTGAGCTCATTTGCATAAAGTTCATCCAGAAGGAGAGAGCAGAGAACATCAATATTGGTCACATCACATATAGGCTGCTTAAAAATGTCAGCACCCTGACTTCAAACACTGTCACATCAATCCTTTTAGACTGACGCTGAAATCAGGCACATGCAGAATTTAAAAATGATTAATCTTCCAGATGATTTATGCTTGTATTTTCCACTCGATGGTAAAAAAAGGCACAGCATGACGATGAGTTTTACGTTACATTTATTGGCTGGAGAAATCTGAAGCAGAAATCTGATTACTGCCTGACTGATGTAGACCCGGAGTTTCCCCATAATCTGATTACCCAAGAGCATGAAAACACACTGAACCAGTTACTGACACAATGTGCAAGTTGTTTTTGTATATATAATGATTCCAAGCTGGGAAAAACTACAGGCAATAACCTTCCTTCCATTAATACTGCCACTAAATGCTGCCTCACCATTGATCTGATTGGCAAGCACAGAAAAAGAGCTTATGACATGATACCTGAACACACAGAGCACATAAATCAGCCAGTAAAGCCTATTCCTCTAACTGAAAACAATGGAAAAAAGTTGCCTGCTGTCAGAACAAAACCTTGTATCTCCATTTTTGTCGATTTTCAGTTTTTGGCGTAATTTAAAAATGCATGTTGACCTTTACATTGTGTGTAAATTTAATGAAGGATGGACCAAAATAAACAGCCAACAATGACTTGGAAAAAATTATGGTTCCATTGACTTACACTGAAAGTAATGCAGGTTTTTTGCTTCTCCTGTAAAGTTACCATTTTGGAGGTACATGGGTTTTGTTCCGACAGCAGCGGATATACTGTGTAATATATGATGTATCGGCTCAAACCCGTTTGGGACAAGCCAGCACAGGAGCACCTAACAGAACACTGAGTTTGAGTGACAGACTTTATCAGAAAGTAGGCTATGATCCTCTGTGCCAGCACTGAGGGGCAACTCACATATTGACCACAAGCTGCCGATACCCAAACCCCCCGAGGCTGAAATGTGCACACAAACGCACACATACATACAGCTCGGCTCTGAGCTGCACTGTAGTCCTATTACTGAAACAGAGAAATATAATAATATAGGAATATAGTAAATACACTTTTTAAAGACACCATCAACAAAGATCAGATTAAAAAGCAGAAAGAAGTTTGAGAAAATAGACGAGTGAGAGACACTTAGCCAAGACTGAAAAACAGTGAGAGACACTGAAATATTTATATGATACTTTTCGCAGCATCATGTTTTCCTCTATAATATACAGAAACACATATAAGTAAATATTTAACCATGAATCTTGGTAATAATTGTGTTTCTTTGTGAAAATATCACATAAACTTTAGAATAACTGCATATAAACATAATTATAATAACTTTGTTTTCCGTATTTTTATTCACAATCAAATTTGTTTTTCTATATTGAATTTAGTCTTCTTCTTCTTTCGGCTGCTCCCTTTAGGGGTCGCCACAGCGGATCATCTGCCTCCATCTTGCCCTATCCATTGCCTCCTCTACTTTCACACCAATATTTCACTATATTGAATTTAGTAAGGTAAATTAACTGACTTTTTGCCCATATGGTTTGAAAATTTATGGAAACTACAGGAAACTCAGAGAACTTGAACCAAAGCATTTCAGATACAGACATTAATGGATTAAGGCTGAAATATGCAAATGACTCCTGTTCTGATTGGCTGCCCTGTAGCATACCTCATTCACCATAACAACACTCTTTACTACTTCAGCGCGGATGGGTGGGGCTAAACCAGACGGTCATATCGTTGCTGTCCAATGAAAAAAACAAGTATCTCCAAAATAGTAACTTTACAGGACAGGGCAAAAACACTCTCACCTTTAATGTAAGTCATTGTAAAAAGATTTTGTTCCGAGTGATTTTAGAGCATTTCTATTAGTCCATGCATCATGTAAATTTCTGCCCAACATAAAGTACAACTGGTGTTTTGAAATGATGCAGAAAACAAAAAACTGACAAAAATGGAGACACAGTTTTCTTTGGACAGCAACAAAACTTTAATAATGTTTACATACTAAACTAAATGTTTTCAACAATATGCAGCCTCTAAGATTTTTGTTTTTATATGCTAATAAAGACACAACATTAACAACGAGTCAGTAAACCCTATAAATTGTTTGAAAGCTAATATTAAATGTGATGTAGTGAAAGTAGAGCTTAAGGGGTTAAACATATTATAAACAGAGCCTTGGACTGAACTGAAATTAAATGAGGGAGGGACATAGAGGGAGGTGGGGATAACGGGGTCTACCTTGGCCGACCAGGCTGTGGTGGGGGTCCATGCTGGCACTCCGCAGCTCGCTGGGTTCCTCGCTCCCTCCATCTGCAGAAGAGGAGTGTGAGAAAGAGGAGAGAGAGTGAGTGCGAGGAGAAGCTTGGGATCCTGGAGGCTGCTGGAGCAGGTAGGTCATATGCACGTCCAGCAGCCACGTCCTAGCCTGTAGTATCCCCAGCAGGGTGCTCGCGCACAGGCCTTCCACACTCCTCCGGCTGGGCACTGAGCTGGACCTCAGAGTGGCGAACTGAGAGACGGAGGGCAGATGCCGCTTCTTTGTCTTCCCCATCGCTAGTGCACTAACATAAAGACGGCCAGCTAATGTTAAGACTTGAGTTAGCCCACTGGAGGCGGATGTAGCTGTGGATGGACAGCACAGTCACAAAAGTGACCACTGGTCCAGTCAGCTTGTAGTCTATCCACTCCTACGGGGATGCTGGGTGGAGGGGTGTGTGTGTGTGTGTGTGTGTGTGTGTGTGTGTGTGACAGCAAGTTCGAGAGTAGCTGTACTGTAGTCGCTAAGCATTAGCAGATCGCTGCTGGATTAGCACAGGATCAATTACAGGCCCTGAGGGTGCAGAGTGGAGAGCAGAGGTCGATGGGAATCCAGCTCAGTTCTCCTGGACAGCAGGTTTGAAAGTAGAAGGCCTCTTTCTATTACTGGAATTAGGACCAAGCTAGCCTTGAGGGGTGAGCAGCTTCTAAAGGTCTACAGTACTGTGCAAAAGAGTTTTTAGACACTGTGTCCACTCACTGTCGACTCTATTAGACACTTCTACCTTGTCGGTCCACCTTGTAGATGTAAAGTCAGACACGACAGTTCATCTGCTGATGCACAGTTTGTGTTGGTCACCCTCTAGTCCTTCATCAGTGGTTGACAGGACGCTGCCCACAGGATGCTGCTGGCTGGATATTTTGGGTTGGTGGACTATTCTCAGTCCAGCAGTGACACTGAGGTGTTTAAAAACGCCAGCAGCACTGCTGTGTCTGATTCACTCAGACCAGCGCAAAACACACCACCACAACACATCAGTGTTGCTGCAGTGCTGAGAATGATCCACCACCCAAATAGTACCTGCTCTGTGAGGGTCCCTGGGGGTCCTGACCACTGAAGAACAGGGTAACAAAGTATCAGAGAAACAGATGGACTAAAGTCTGTAACTGTAGAACTACAAGTGGAGCTGATAAAATGGACGAGTGTAGAAAAAGGAGGTGGTCAGAATGTATGTGTGTATATATATATGTTGTGCTCAAAAAAATAAAGGGAACACTCAAATAACACATCCTAGATCTGAATGAATGAAATATTCTCACTGAATACTTTGTTCTGTACAAAGTTGAATGTGCTGACAACAAAATCACACAAAAATCACCAATGGCAATCAAATTTATTAACCAATGGAGGCCTGGATTTGGAGTCGCACACAAAATTAAAGTGGAAAAACACACTACAGGCTGATCCAACTTTGATGTAATGTCCTTAAAACAAGTCAAAATGAGGCTCAGTATTGTGTGTGGCCTCCACGTGCTTGTATGACCTCCCTACAATGCCTGGGCATGCTCCTGATGAGGTGGCAGATGGTCTCCTGAGGGATCTCCTCCAAGACCTGGACTAAAGCATCTGCCAACTCCTGGACAGTCTGTGGTACAAAGTGACGTTGGTGGACGGAGCGAGACATGATGTCCCAGATGTGCTCAATCGGATTCAGGTCTGGGGAACGGGCGGGCCAGTCCATAGCTTCAACGCCTTCATCTTGCAGGAACTGCTGACACACTCCAGCCACATGAGGTCTAGCATTGTCCTGCATTAGGGGGGACCCAGGGCCAACCGCACCAGCATATGGTCTCACAAGGGGTCTGAGGATCTCATCTCGGTACCTAATGGCAGTCAGTCTACCTCTGGCGAGCACATGGAGGGCTGTGCAGCCCTCCAAAGAAATGCCACCCCACACCATTACTGAGCCACTGCCAAACCAGTCATGCTGAAGGATGTTGCAGGCAGCAGATCGCTCTCCAACGGCTTCACAGTGTGAACCTGCTTTCATCTGTGAAGAGCACAGGGCACCAGTGGCGAATTTGCCAATCCTGATGTTCTCTGGCAAATGCCAAGCGTCCTGCACGGTGTTGGGCTGTGAGCACAACCCCCATCTGTGGACGTCGGGCCCTCATACCATCCTCATGGAGTCGGTTTCTAACCGTTTGTGCAGACACATGCACATTTGTGGCCTGCTGGAGGTCATTTTGCAGGGCTCTGGCAGTGCTCCTCCTATTCCTCCTTGCACAAAGGCAGACGTAGCGGTCCTGCTGCTGGGTTGTTGCCCTCCTACGGCCTCCTCCGCGTCTCCTGGTGTACTGGCCTGTCTCCTGGTAGCGCCTCCAGCCTCTGGACACTATGCTGAAAGACACAGCAAACCTTCTTGCCACAGCTTGCATTGATGTGCCATCCTGGTTGAGCTGCACTACCTGAGCCACTTGTGTGGGTTGTGTGAGTCCGTCTCATGCTACAACGAGTGTGAAAGCACCACCAACATTCAAAAGTGACCAAACATCAGCCAGAAAGCATAGGTACTGAGAAGTGGTCTGTGGTCCCCACCTGCAGAACCACTCCTTTATTGAGTGTGTCTTGCTAATTGCCAATAATTTCCACCTGGTGTCTATTCCATTTGCACAACAGCATGTGAAATTGATTGTCAATCAGTGTTGCTTCCTAAGTGGACAGTTTGATTTCACAGAAGTTTGATTTTCTTGGAGTTATATTGTGTTGTTTAAGTGTTCCCTTTATTTTTTTGAGCAGTGTATATATACAACCCCAATTCCAATGAAGTTGGGACGTTGTGTAAAACATAAATAAAAACAGAATACGATGATTTGCAAATCCTTTTCAACCTATATTCAATTGAATACCCTACAAAGACAAGATATTTAATGTTCAAATGGATAAACTTTATTGTTTTTTGCAAATATTCACTCATTTTGAATTTGATGCCTGCAACACGTTCCAAAGAAGTTGGGACAGGGGCATGTTTACCACTGTGTTACATCACCTTTCCTTTTAACAACACTCAATAAGTATTTGGGAACTGAGGATACTAATTGTTGAAGCTTTGTAGGTGGAATTCTTTCCCATTCTTGCTTGATTGCCAACTTCAGTTGGTCTCCGTTGTTGTACTTTGCGCTTCATAATGCGCCACACATGTTCAATGCGAGACAGGTCTGGATTGCAGGCAGGCCAGTCTAGTACCCACAGTCTTTTACTACGAAGCCACGCTGTTGTAACATGGGCAGAATATGGCTTGGCATTATCTTGCTGAAATAAGCAGGACCTCCCTGAAAAAGACGTTGCTTAGATGGCAGCATATGTTGCTCCAAAACCTGTATGTACCTTTCAGCATTAATGGTGCCTTCACAGGTGTGCAAGTTATCCATGCCATGGGCACTAACACACCCCCATACCATCAAAGCTGATAACAATCCGGACAGTCCTTTTCCTCTTTGGAACGGAGGACACGACGTCCATGATTTACAAAAAACAATTTGAAATGTGGACTCGTCAGACCACAGGACACTTTTCCACTTTGCGTCAGTTCATCTCAGATGAGCTCGGGCCGAGAGAAGCCGGCGGCGTTTTTGGGTGTTGTTGATATATGGCTTTCGCTTTGCATGGCGGAGTTTTAACTTGCACTTGTAGATGGAGCGACGAACTGTGTTCACTGACAGTGGTTTTCTGAAGTGTTCCTGAGCCCATGTGGTAATATCCGTTACAGAATGATGTCAGTTCTGAGGGATCGCAGGTCACGGAAGGTAACATTCAATGTTGCTTTTCTGCCTTGTTGCTTACTTGCAGAGATTTCTCCAGATTCTCTGAATCTTTTGATGATAGATGGACTGTAGATGATGAAATTCCTAAATTCCTTGCAATTGCACGTTGAGAAACATTGTTCTCAACAATGTTGTTCACAAAGTTGTGAACATCGCCCCATCCTTGCGTGTGAACGATTGAGCCTTTCATGACACCTGTTTCCAGTTAACCTGCTCACCTGTGGAATGGTTCAAACAGGTGTTTTTTGAGCATTCCTCAACTTTCCCAGTCTTTTGTTGCCCCTGTCCCAACTTCTTTGGAACATGTTGCAGGCATCAAATTCAAAATGAGTGAATATTTGCAAAAAACAATAAAGTTTATCCATTTGAACATTAAATATCTTGTCTTTGTAATGTATTCAATTGAACAAAGGATTTGCAAAACATCGTATTCTGTTTTTATTTATGTTTCACACAACGACCCAACTTAATTGGAATTGGGGTTGTAGAACTATATTTAAAAAAGTTCTATACAGAACCATATACAAAACATTCTCCAACAAGCATGCAAAGGTCCATTTCATCATACAAATACTTGTTTGATTTTTCAAGGTTCCATACAGAACTATTATATTTACTTATGAACCCTTGAATAACCATCTTTTTTAAGAGTGCAGGATTAGTGAAATTAGCTGATCTAAGGTTTTTAGCTGCTCAAACAGCTTGTATAACCTCCACAGAAAAGCACTGACCAACAGAATGAGACTCTCTGGAGCAGCTGCACATGAGCCTAAGGTCTCCATGTCCAGTGCAAAGCGTGGGCTAGAGGGGTATAAAGCCCCCCAGCATTGGGCTGTGGAGCAGTGGAACTGTGTTCTCTGGAGTGCTGGAGCTGCATCCAATACCTTTGGTATGAGTTGGAGTGATTCAGAACTGACCATCCAACATCAGTACCTGACCTCACAAATGCTCAATCAAATCCTCACAGCAATGTTCAACATCTAGAAGCTTTTCAAGAAGAATAGAGGCTGTTACTGCAGCACAGACTCACCTTAATTTCAGAAAAAACGCTGGCGTCGACAGACTTCTGGATGTGTACTTTATCACCAAGTGATCCTACTGTGGCCTCAAATGCTCTCCTGGATCTGAATTCTATACGTCCCTCAGTTACAGCTGAGATACAATGGTTCTAATGTGTGACTCATTTGAACCACTCAGCTTATGTTCAAGTGGCCACAGGCTTCAGCCGTCAGTGGGTCATTACCAGCTCAACACTAAAGTGCTACTCCATTTCCAGACAGGCGTAACTTAATGGCACTGATATGCAGACAAAAACATATTCGCTGAGAAACTCTGCAGGTTTAAGCTTATTAAATAATCTCAAAATGCTGCAATTTGGCAAAAAAAAAATCCTTGCATTAAATGCTGTTAACCTAGTATAACATGTTTGGTATCTGAAGCCATTCTTTAGCTTTTTAGCACAGGAGCTACGGGGCTAAGAGGCTACAGCTAACAGAAGCTAATGACTTTCAATTAGCATCGTCAAAGTCTGCACCTAATGTTTAATAACTAGTAATTCACATATCCAAAGTCATCTGAATAACTGATATGTTCATCACTTTTCTTTAACCCAGGCACTTTGGAGGGAAATGTTTATCAAGTCAAAATGCTCGCACCAGTAATGTTAGTGTTCAGCTGCACTCGGCACAGTATGACTCCTTATGATTTAGCATAGCTCCAGACAACAGAATCCGTCTAAACTACAGGGGGCATATATTATTATTATGCCATGCCTGTAACCTGTACTATATGCAGAGTAGGAACGTAAACGTGTAGTCAAAATATTCAAGGTACTACCGTTACTGATGTACCAAAACATAACAGAACTAAAGTGTGATAAACTGTAAGTAGTGAACACTATGAGAGTGCCCCCTGCTGTTTATCAGAGTCGCCCCCTGCTGTTCATCAGAGCACCCCTTGCTGTGATAATTATCAGAGTGTCGTGCTCCCCAGTTTCAGTCTCCATTTCCTACATGCTTTAGCCAAGCGTGCCAACGTTACTCCTCCTAATAAACAGACACACATTCAGCTCCGCCTCCTCATTATTCACCACCATCACTGTAATAATTCATCATCAACATTAACACAGGAAGGTGATTAGAGGGGAGGTAGAGTTCGAGTCGGCAGCGGCTGAGATTTTTAAAACGCAGATTTAGAAGAGAAAAACATCTCCCAGTGAAAGCCACGTTTTACAGTAGAAATAAATGGAGTTCATTATGCTGGTAGTGAATTACGTTGCCTGACTCAGCCACCTAAAAACCATAGAAATGGGCCTTAAATAGAAGTTAGGACCTTGTTGGGGTTCATCCTAAAGTTAGGACAGGATTTAGGAGGTTTAGTCTAGTTATGATGTATGTGTGATGCTGTTTTCTCAATTATGAGATTATGGAGGTAGGAGCTGATATTCTGGAATAGCTACTGTCTGGAATTCAGTCATCATGGAGACCAAACAGATTTCAGACTCAGTTTCTGTAATATGGCATGTTGTTCAGTCCAGATAAGCCTCTACAGCTCTGGACCACTAACTAACCATCTAGCAGGCTCTGCAATGCATTTATTACTGAGAATTAATGAGAACACTGCTAGCTAGCTGTTCAGGGCTGTACACTCTGAAAATAAAAGATGGTTCTTCAATGGTCAGTAAAAGGAATGGTTCTATTTAGAACCATGACTTCTATACAGAAGCATTTCACGCTTAAATGGTCAGATTGATGGAGAATGTGTTATGCATGGTTCTATATAGCACTTTTTTGAAAATGGTTCTATATAGGAGCAAAAATGGTTTTGCTATTGTCACGATGTCAAGCTGGTAACAACAGAAGAACCATTCTCCATCGATCGGAAAAACCATTGCACCATGCAAAGAACCATTTAAGCATGACATGTTTCATGGTTCTAGACAGCACCATTGCCTTTACTAAAGAACCCTTGATGGACCATCTTTAAGCCTGTACATCATTTTTATTTTATTCCAAAACTGAGGTTTTTCCATAACATACATATACACACACTGGCCACTTTATTAGGTACAGTTCAGTTGCTTGTTAACACAAATAGCTAATCAGCCAATCACATGGCCACAACTCAATGCATTTAGGCATGTAGAGGTGGTCAAGACAACCTGCTGAAGTGCAGACCGAGCATCAGAATGGGGAAGAAATGTGATTTAAGTGACTTTGAACGTGGCGTGGTTGTTGGTGCCAGAAGGGCTGGTCGGAGTATTTCAGAAACTGCTGATCTACTTCGATTTTCATGCACACCATCACTAGGGTTTACAGAGAATTGTCCGAAAAAGAGAAAATATCCAGTGAGCGGCAGTTGTGTGGACAAAAATGCCTTGTTGATGTGAGAGGTCAGAGGAGAATGTGCAGACTCTGTTCCAGATGATAGAAAGGCAACAGTAACTCAAATAACCAACCAAAATCTCTGAGGAATGTTTCCAACACCTTGTTGAAAGTATGCCATGAAGAATTAAGGTAGTTCTGAAGGCAAAAGGGGGTCCAACCTTTTACTAGCAAGCTGTACCTAATAAAGTGGCCGGTGAGTGTATATATTTACAGAAGCAATAAGACTTTGACACACATTTCCACTAAAAACCATTGGAGAACCCTGCTAGTGATAACGGACTGTAGAGGTCACCTGCTGTACCGACGTCTGTTCAGACTGCTGTGATAACTCCTATCTAAAGCTCTAGGTGTGAAAGTAAATAAAGACAGTGAGTCTTCGTTCAGCCTCTTATCTCCCCCTCAGCCCACCGCGCTCCCCTAATAATGGGAAATTGATCTTTGCGGTGGTAAATTTGCGCTTGATGCTTTGTAACAAGACAGCAATTTCCCATAAAAAGAAAGGGAGGCGCGCGCCTGCCGGAGCTGATTTAGCATCACTCAGTTGAAAAGCAGTGCATAAGCATTTCCTCACTTTTCTTCTGCCTGCGCAGCATTTAGGAGCAAAGCTCCACGCCGCTCTGCAAGTTAGCGGAGGTGCTAAAACGAGGTTTAAACCCAGGACTAGGACAGACTAAGAAATGAGGTTGCTGCTAGCCGCTACAGTGTCTGGCCCCAAGGCTACTAATATTGAGCTGTCGATGAGCCTGATCTTTCCACCAGCTCTCAGGGCCGGGTGTGTGTGTGTGCATGTGGGACCAGGATTTATCGCCCGTTTGACAAAATCAGATTTTCAGGGCGGAACCAGGAGAACCAAGAATTACATCACCATCGCCTTTCCTTCAGATTACTGCAGCATGCACACTTATATCACCTGTCACTCTTACTTCTTCATTCGTTATCTTCCACTGAGTGAAGTTTAGAACATGTTATTATTATTATTTCCACATTTAACACTGAACTTGTGTCATATGCTGTAGCAGTGGTGGACTCCACTACATTTCAATGTCTAATATCTGACTTTTTCCTCCACTACATTTTGAGAAATCTGTCGTTCCTTTTGGTTCCTGTGTGTATAAAAACGTAACATGTCAAAATGAAAGAAGCGCAAAGCAAGAGCACCAATCAGGGCACAGCGGTCACTTTGTTTTGAGCTTGTTTTGACCTGTTGGTCATACCGACCCAGTGCAGCACACAGTTCAATGTCAGCGCAGCGGCATAAAATTTTGGGAGAGTCTGCTCAACATAAATGATGAACTAACCTAACTTTGTTTAAATAGAGCACAATATAGAAATATGTCCACATATGCAGTCGAGACTGACGCGTTTTTTTTCTGAATTTATACAAACTCCATTTCATTTTATAGTAAATTAGTTTGGGCTGGTTTATGTTTATGAACAGAGACCTACAGATCAATATAGTAAAGGAGCTCATTTGTGATCCTGAGTTTAAAGCCAGTTTTTATTAAACTTAAACTTGGAACTAAGTTGTAAATAAATCTTAAACTGAAACTTTGCTTGTGTGTAAAAAGTGATTTCAGAGCCACTCGGTTCTCCCTGATAGAAGCTGTTTACCTTCAGTGTTTTGTGCTTATGATCATTTTAATAGACGTCAGCGTCACTAATTAATGACGTTCTATTAAAAGACTGGTTTACCAAGAGAGACACTGGAGGATTTTCAGCTGAAATGAGTTCATGAAGCGGGTTTTGTTATAAAAATGATAACAGGACATCAGAGCCATAATTAGTAATAACTCTTTTAGTATTTTTACTTTTGATACTTAAGTACATTTGAAGGTAAATACTTTAGTAGTTTTACTCAAGTGGAGGTCTAAAGGGAGGAACTTCTACTTTTACTGGAGTAATATTTTACCTTGGGTGTCTCTACTTTAACTGAAGTACAGGGTTTGTGTACTTCGTCCACCACTGAGTTGTAGTTTTTCTTTTGTCCTGTTCAGTTTATTTTGGTTTTTGGTTCTTCCTTAAAAAGTGATATTTGTTGAAGAGGAACTCCACTGATTTTGCAAAATTGCTTAACTGACAACAGTTTAGATGTAAACAAAATCATTCAGAGTGGTTTGGCATGAAATGCACCTTTCTAGAGAAATTTATCAAGTCAGAATGATTCACCACTGTAGTACTAGGAACCGGAACTCTGTATGTCTATACTACCGCTGCTCTCCAACATGACCAGTGAACTTGCAAGTGTCTTACAAAGTTTGATAACATTTCTGCCTTGGTAAGTTTCTCAGGAATTTTACACCAAACCACTCTGAACGACTTTAGATACATTTGAACACCTTTATTATGTATGAATTTTGAAAAGTGGGTGGAATTCCCCTTTAAGACCAACTCTGAGGCCTGTGGAGAGGAGCCGGCTCCTGTCTGCATGTGTTCTGCGTGGGAATGTGACGGAGTGTCGGCTGAGTGCGTTCCTGAACGAGAGCGGCGGATCTACAGCAGACTCGCTTTAAACTTTAAAGAGATGCACTTGAATGAATCACCGCCGATAGAGCTGCAATAACACAGACATCTGCTCAGACAAGAGCACGCCCAAACCCTGATTACTCACTCTCTCTCTCTCTCTCTCTCTCTCTCTCTCTCTCTCTCTCTCTCTCTCTCTCTCTCTCTCTCTCACTCTCGCTCTGCCTCATTACAACTCATATCTGTACGCAAATATTTCACAAATCCTTCACAATATGATTAAAGATCCTGAGAGAGAATGAATATCACTGCAGCGCGACAGCACAGACTTCACACTGCACTAGATAGAGAGAGAGAGAGAGACAGAGACAGAGAAAGAGCAGAGAGAGAACAGAGAGAGAGACGGAGAGAGAGAGAGAGAGAGAGAGAGAGAAGAGAAAGAGAGCAAAGAGAGAGAAAGAAAGGAGAGATAGAGAGAGAGAGAGAGAGAGAGAAAGCAGAGAGATAGCGAGAGAGAGAGAGAAAGAAAGGACAGAGAGAGAGAGAGAGACGGAGAGAGAGAGAGAGAGAGAGAGAAAGAAAGCAGAGAGATAGCGAGAGAGAGAGAGAAAATTACCATAAAACAAAGTTACTATTCATGTAGGAACTTTCTGTGAGGAGCTTTTAGAGGCGGACGTCTGGTTCCTATCACCACCACTGTGAACAGTTCTGATTTGGTAAGTTTCTCTACAACGGAGCATTTCACACCAAACCGCTCTGAACGGCTCTGTTTACATCTTAACTACTAAATTATGTGGGAATTTTGGAAATTCAGCGGAGCTCCATTTTAACCTATGGTTTGTGTGTAAACAGCAGGGGGCGACCTGACCACTGTGTTTCCCTGTAATGGATATAAGTGACCCTTAGTCTCGCTAATTTCACTACTCAGTGCCTGTCAGACGGAAATAACACTGTTATTTGTGAATCCATCATTTATGCTCACTTAATGAACACAAGCAATTCTGACGCAGCCGAACACAAGCAATTCTGACGCAATTCCTACTTCCACACTCAGCAGTTTCCGCTTTAATATAACACGCTTAAAGAGAAAAGCTCACCACTTCCTCTGTGTCAGTCTGACGCTTTAGAGCCGCGCAGACTTCAGTAGAGCCTGTGCTCCACTCTCAGAAATAAAGGTGCTAGACTGTCTCTGGGTCAGTTCCCTTCTTGTCACTGGGGTGGTTCCCACAAGGCTCCATCTCAGTCCCTTTAGGCAGGGAACATAACTGAACCATAATCCACTAAAATGATATGTTCTAAACTGTACTGACTCCACACAGCCTGCCTCGCCTCCAGGCTTTTATTCTACTGTTCTGTTTTAAAACATTCAGCTATGAAAAGGGTACAAATACCAACTTTTCACCTGGAAAAACTGATTTAAGCTTCACGGTCAGACCAGCTGAAGCTGTGAGGGAACATTTACACTGTTTGTACCTTCATAAACGAGAAATGTACCTGCACAGAACCTTCATTTCTAACAGTGCAGACCACAGAACCTCTTCTTTTTTTTTTTTTTAAAGCTAACAGCTGTTTCTGGATGTTTCTGGAGGCTCCGTCTGTTTTCCGGACTTCTTTTCAGTGCTAATCTGAGCAAATGCATCACAACTCAGCTTTAACAGGAGCCAGATGTTGTTCCATCTCATCGGTTCAGCAGGAGGATTAACTTCAGACCAGACAAAATCTCACCTGAAACGAGAGGTGGATTTGTGCGGAGCCCCACCGGTGACATCCTGTATAAATAAAAAATAATGCATGGCCACACCTTATTAATGTGTGGGAACAAGATCCTAATGCGTGGCCACAACTTAATAACATGAAGGAACGAGATCCTAATGCGTGGACACGACTTATTAACGCGTGGGAACGAGATCCTAATGCATGGCCATGACTTAGCAAGGCATGGGAATGAGACAATTAAGTTGTCACCATGACTTAGTAAGGCATGGGAACGAGATTGCAGCTTACTACACCGTGGCCATGCATTAGGATCTCGTTCCCACGCTTTACTAAGTCTTGGCCATGACTTAATCATCTCATTCCCACTCCTTACTAAGTCGTGGCCATGCATTATTTTTATTTATACAGGATGTCACCAGCAGGGCTCCGTACATTTGTAAATGGGTGTAAACACAGCATACATATATATATATATATATATATATATATATCTGTGTATCACAGCCTGATGATTCTGGATGTTTTAATGAGATTATATAAAGCCCCCAGCATTGGGTTGTGGAGCAGTGGAATGGTGTTCCCTGGAGTGATGGAGCTCCATGCAATACCTCTGGGATGAGATGGAGTGATCCAGAGAGAGAGATTCAGAGGGGTTTGGTGTGAAATCTCTGTCTTTACAGTGGTGGTGATAGGAACCAGGCGTCGCCATGACTACAACACAGATATAGACATTTTATTTACCATCCAGAACCACCAGAGAACCTACACAGTCTTCTGAGTTTATATGGAATGTTGATGATGGGAAAATAGCTGAAAATCTGGAATAATAAGTTTTCTTTGGGGGCTATTTTGCCGCACAGCAACCTGCATGTATCCCTCCACCATGAATGGAGTTTAAGTTCTCTAAACTATCATAAAACAGCGTCTCAGTCATCAGGCAGTGACTTCATAACCATTTCATGTAGGAACTTTCTGTGAGGGAGCTTTCAGATGGGGACGTCTGGTTCCTATCACCACCACTGTAAACAGTTCTGACTCGGTAAGTTTATCTAGAACAGAGAGTTTCACATCAAACCACTCTGAACCGCTCTGTTTACATCTTAACCACTTAATTATGCAAGAAGTTTGAAAATTGGTGGAGTTTCCCTTTAATTTCAGTAGCCCAACAGCAACAGAGCATATCTAGTCTGACCCTAATAAAACTACCTAAGCAGTTGAGGGTGTCATAATCTGAAAAAGGTGCTTCACAGCATGATTAACAACTCAATAGTGACCTCCTGAACAGATGACATGTAGACTGACAGAGAAAAACATGGGGAAGGAACTTGAACAATCAACAAGAAACACAAGAATAATCAGAGTTAAAGGGGAAAACCAAACATGGGTGGTGATAGGAACCATACGTCCACCTCTAAAAGCTCACTCACAGAAAGTTCCTACATGAAATGGTTATGAATTCACTGCCTGATGACTGAGACGCTGTTTTATGACAGTTCTTAAATAAGATTTTGGCCTAAAATGCATTTTTAAAAGTCACCTATTGCAAAGAGTCACTATGAGGCAAAATACTCCACGAGGATTTGAGATTTTTCTACTATTAAAGAACCAAATGGCTGCAAGTCGCTACAGAGAAGCTTCTTACCACAAGCCATCACCCTCTTGAACAGTTAAAATAGTACTCACACTCAACAGTCCATCCTCTGAAACCACAGACACAGACCAGTGTTTATTCTAGCATCTCGCTTAGCCACCTTATTACCCCACTTATCTGACTGTTACCCCACTTACCTGCCATATTACCCAAATTATCTGTTACCCAACTTACCTGCCATATTACCCCACTTATCTGACTGTTACCCAACTTACCTGCCATATTACCCCACTTATCTGACTGCTACCCCACTTACCTGCCATATTACCCCACTTATCTGTCTGTTACCCCACTTACCTGCCATATTACCCCACTTATCTGACTGTTACCCCACTTACCTGCCATATTACCCCACTTATCTGACTGTTACCCCACTTACCTGCCATATTAGCCCACTTATCTGACTGTTACTCCACTTAGCTGCCATATTACCCCACCTATCTGACTGTTACCCCACTTAGCTGCCATATTACCCCACTTATCTGACTGTTACCCCACTTACCTGCAATATTATCCCACTTATCTGCCATACTACCCCACATATCTGACTGTCATCTCAATGATCCCTTTCTCTGCCACTATACACCCTTTAATTGCTGCTGCACTCAGCACTTTAACTTTAGACTCATACTCTGTACGTTGTTTCTAAGTATATATATATATATATATATATCCATCCATCCATCCATTTTCTAATCCGCTTCTCCGTCAGGGTCGCGGGGGGGTGCTGGAGCCTATCCCAGCAGTCTTCGGGCGGAAGGCAGGATACACCCTGGACAGGTCGCCAGTCCGTCACAGGGCAGACAGACAGACACAGACAGTCACTCACACACTCACACCTAGGGGTAATTTAGCATGTCCAATTGGCCTGAATGCATGTCTTTGGACTGTGGGAGGAAACCGGAGAACCCGGAGGAAACCCACGCAGACACGGGGAGAACATGCAAACTCCACACAGAGAGGACCCTGGTCACCCGCTCGGGGAATCGAACCCAGGCCCTCTTTGCTGTAAGGCGACAGCGCTACCCACCACACCACCGTGCCGCCCATATATATATATATAAGTATATAAGAGTGTGTGTGTGTATATGTATGTGTGTGTATGTGTGTATGTGCGTGTGTATAAGTGTGTGTGTGTGTGGGTGTGTGTTTATATGTGTGTGTATGAGTGTGTGTGTATGTGTGTGTATGACTGTGTGAGTGTGTGTGTGTGTATGAATGAGTGTGTGTGTGTGTCTGTGTGTATGAGTAAGTGTATGAGTGAGTGAGTGTGTGTGTGTGTGTGTGTGTGTATGACTGTGTGTGTGTTTGTGTGTATGAGTGAGTGAGTGTGTGTGCTTTGTGAGCTCCTGTACATAAAATATCTATGTCTATATCTGTGTTGTAGTCATGGAGACGCCTGGTTCCCATCACCACCACTGTAAAGACATCTGAACCATTTCACACCAAACCGCTCTGAATCTCTCTGTTTTGGTGGAATTACCCTGAATGTGAGAGAATAAAGGAAAAGAGAAAACATAAAAGTAGATAGAAGGAAAACAGATGAAAAGAAGGAAGAATGAACCAACATTAAAGACGAAAATGCCAAAAAGCACTGACAAGGCGTGTTAACACCCATTAAAGGGGGATCGTTCAGCATTTGGGAATTATATCCAATATTTTTGTACATAAACCGGCTGAATTCTTCAAAACCATTCTCTGGGAATTTTGAGAAGTGTAGAAACCGCTTAGCGCAGCTTAGCATAGCTTAGCATAATGAATGGAAGATTACAGGATGCGCTAGCTAGCTCCTCAGACAGTTGCAGAAACAGATTCCACAAGGCAGTCAGTCACTTGCAGGGTCACAAAGCTGCATATTACATTTCAAAATGTTATTGATTTTATTGATTATCTCATTTTATCTTGATAGCAGCACTGCTTACTTTAGCACTGCTTCCTTTTAAGAAGAGGTCACCAGTTGTAAACTTCTAAAAACATTAAATTAAACATTAAATTACAATAATTAAATAAATTGTGTCCATTAATCATGACTTAAGCACTAAAACCTTGCTAACTGCTAATCTACTGAGTTACTTGACAAAAAGAGTTAGCTAGCTTTCCTCTTAACTTCCATTCATTATGCTAAGCCAAGCTAAGTTTGATGAGAAAAAACCTACACTGTATAGTCAAAAGTATGAGGACACCTAACAATCACATTGGACGTCCCATTCCATAACTAAGGGCTTTAATATGGAGTTGGTGCCCCTTTGCAGCTCTAACAGCTTCCACTGTTCTGGTAAGCTTCATACAAGATTTTGGAGAGTGTGGAATTTCTGCCCGTTCATCCAAAACCTCATTTGTGAGGTCAGACACTGATGATGGACGGAAGGCCTGGCTCACAATTTCCATTCTAGTTCATCCCAAAGGTGTTCAGTGGGGTTGAGGTCAGGGCTCTGTGCAGGCCACTGGAGTTCCTCCTCACCAAACTGATCACTCCATGATCTTTATGGAGCTGTTCTGTGCACAGACGCTCAGTCACGCCAGAACAGGAAAGGCTGACACAAAGCTGGAAGCAGATGACTGTGTAAAATGTCTTTGTATGATGTAACATTAACGTCACCATTACCTGCAACTAAGGGGCCCAAACCCTGAAAAACAGCCCAAGCCCATCAACCCTCCTCCACCAAACTTTACATTTAGAACTATGCATTCCAGTAGGTAATGTTCTCCTGACATCCCCCAAACCTAGATTCATCAAGCAGATTGCCAGATAGTGAAGCGTAATTCATCACTCATGAGAACACAGTTCCACTGCTCCAGAGTCCAGTGGCAGTGCTTTATACCACTCCAGATGACGCTTGGCATTGTGCATCTTAGACTTGTGTGCAGCTGCTTAGCCATGGAAACCTATTTCATGAAGCTCCTTATGTAAGGATCTTGTGCTGATGTTGCTTCCAGAGGCAGTTTGGAACTCTGTAGTGAGCGATGCAACAGAAGATAGTCAACTTTACACATTACACACTTCAGCACTCGCCGGCCCTGCTTTGCGAGTTTGTGTGATCTACTGCTTTATGGCTAAGCTGTTCCTCCTAATCAGTTCCATTTCTCAATAATAGCACTTACAGTTATCCAGGGCAGCTCTAGCAGGGCAGAACTAATGTCTGGCATCCTATGACAGTGCCATGGTTAAAGTCACTGCACTCTTCAGTGTGACCTGCACTGCTGCTAGTGTTTGTCTATGGAGATTGCACGGCTATGTGCTTGATTTTATACACCTGTTAGCAATGAGTGCGACTGTAGTATCTGAACGCAATAATTAGGATGGTGTTTATGTATATTGCTGTTGTTGGAAGAAAACCTTGTATCTCCAAAATTGTAACTTTACAGGAGAAGGAAAAACATGCTTTGCTTTTAATGGAACCAGATTTTTTTCCAAGTCATTTTGGGCCATTTCTTTTGGTCCATTTATCATGAAATTTACACACAATGGAAAGGGTGACAGGCAATTTCAAATTATGTCAAAAACTGAAAAGCAACAAAAATGGAGAAACAAGGTTTTCATCCAACAACAGCGATATCTGACTTTATTATGAATCTGGCAACAGAAAGAGAAGCAATACATGTCATTACATATCACTGTGGGACAAAATATTAAACTGCGCTGTGAAACCCACAGCCCTCTCCTTCTCTTTCTCACTTTTGTTTTCCATTCCACAGCACATGATGTGAGTAGGTGTGAGAAATAAAAAGAAGAAGGCAAGTGAATTAAGTACAACATAAACCTAAGACACCTACCAAACCGTCTCCAAACAGTATTATGCGGTCTCTCCTGGATCTGTTCAATATCCTGTGTGGATAATGTTAAGCTATATGCACACAATATTAGCACTGTCTGGACATATAATAGAATATCTGTGTGCAATCCCTGGCCATGAATACCATATGCCTGGCTTGACCTCATCCATAATGGATATTAAATAAATCCTTGGAGAGATCAAGGCATTTCAGGTTATATTGGTTCTCTGTTGGTGTTGGGCATGCTTGAAAGCTTGAGGTGAACCACAAAGACATTTGTGAACATTAGATGTAGTAAACTGATTCTGTATCGTAAATAAAAAAATAAATAATGGAACAAAAAGCCTTGGGACATACTGCATGAGGCTTAAACATGAATAATAGATGAAGCAGGCTGTTGTTTATGATCTATGGACATACATTAAAGGGGAACTCCACAGTTACGATGTAAACAGAGCCGTTCTGAGTGGTTTGGTGTGAAACGCTCTGTCAAAACTGTTCACAGTGGTGGTGATAGGAGCCACACGTCCACCTCTAAAAGCTCCTTCACAGACAGTTCCTACATTACATGGTTATCAATTCACTGCCTGATGACTGAGATGCTGTTTTACAGTAGTTTTGAGAAGATGTAGGCCTAAAGTGTATTTTGTTTTAAATCCATTCATGGTGGAGGGATACAGTTCAGATCAGTGAGCAGCAGTTTGGTTTCATGCCCAGAAAGAGTACCACAGATGCAATTTTTGCATTGAGAGTGTTGGTAGAGAAGTACAGAGAAGGTCAGAAGGAGCTACATTGTGTCTTTGTGGATCTACAGAAGGCATATGATAGGGTGCCAAGAGAGGAACTGTGGTACTGTAAAAGCTGAAAAATATGTTACGGTGGTGCAGGACATGTATGAGGATAGTGAGACAGTGATGAGGTGTGCAGTTGGAGTGACAAATGGTTTCAAGGTGAAGGTAGGGTTACAACAGGGATCAGCTTTGAGCCCCTTCTTGTTTGCAATGGTGATGGAAAGGTTGACAGATGAGGTCAGTCAGGAGGCTCCATGGACCATGATGTTTGCAGATGACATTGTAATCTGTGGTGAGAGTAGAGAGCAGGTGGAAGAGAATCTGGAGAGGTGGAGGTTTTCACTGGAGAGGAGAGGAATGAAGGTCAGTAGAGACAAGACAGAATACATGTGTGTGAATGAGAGGGAGGCAGGTGGAAAGGTGAAGATGCAAGGAGTAGAGGTCGTAAGGGGGATGACTTCAAATATCTTGGGTCAACCATCCAGAGCAATGGACAGTGTAGAAAAGAGGTGAAGAAGAGAGTGCAGGCGGTGGAGACGGGTGTCAGGGCTGATGTGTGACAGAAGGATAGCAGCAAGAGTGAAAGGGAAGGTTTACAAGACAGTAGTGCGTCCTGCTATGATGTATGGTTTGGAGACTGTGGCTCTGTCTAAAAGACAGGAGGCTGAGCTGGAGGTGGCGGAGATGAAGATGCTGAGATTTTCGTTGGGAATGACAAGGATGGACAAGATTAGAAATGAGCAGATCAGAGGGACAGTGAAGGTGGAGCAGTTTGGAGATAAAGCCAGAGAGGCCAGGTTGAGATGGTTTGGACATGTGTTGAGGAGGAATAGTGAATATATTGGTCAAAGAATGTTGGAGATGGAGCTGCCGGGTAGAAGGAGAAGAGGTAGACCTCAGAGAAGGTTTATGGATGTAGTGAAGGTGGACATGGAGATGGTGGGTGTAAAAGTAGAGGAGGCAGTGGATATGGCAAGATGGAGGCAGATGATCCGCTGTGGCGACCCCTAAAGGGAGCAGCCAAAAGAAGAAGAAGAAGATGGTGGAGGGATACAAGCCCAAAGAAAGCTTATTCTTTCAGATGTTCCCCTTTATGCTCATCAACACGAAATATAAAAAATTAGAAAACACATGTAGGTTCAATTAATAATACTGAATAGTCCCATTTGTCTTATTCACTCAAATTTGACAAAATCACCTTCATCAGAATGTATTTTTGACTTTCAGGAATTTAGTAACATTATTTTGAATCCAGAACCTGAGCATGAGATCGTGTTTCCACAGAGTGAATAAAGTTTTCATCAATAATGTCCAGCGAGAGCAACAGTGTCCACACGTTCCAACCAAAGAGTGTCTATATCATATACACAGCCAATGAGTGTATATATTATATATCTTATATACTGTCAATAATTGTCTATATGATACCATACAGGGTCAATATGTGTGTATGCGTGTGTGTGTATGTATGTATATATATATATATACCATATATACAGTCAGTGAATGTATATATCGTATTTTATATATAATATATACAGTCAATAAGTGTCTATATCATACCATACATGGTCAGTAAGTGTAAATGTGCATGTATATATATATATATATATAATATGTATTCCATATATACAGACAGTGAGTGTACATATGGTATATGCAGGTAGCCACCATCTATGTCCCCCATAAGCCAAGGGCTATATATATATATATATATATATATATATATATATATATATATATATATATATATATATATATATATAAAAACACGCATTCATTCTCCTGATTATTTTCAAGTTAATTTCAATGCAGCCCCACCCATATACTTCATATATCTATATAGTCCAGTATGATGGATTATTTATTCTAAACTTTAATGAAGCATTAGTGAATGAAACATTAAAAAACCTCTAAAAATAAGTTTAATAATCTTATAATGTTCATACCACAATCTCAAAAGAAAATTTAGCTATATACAGTTATATAACTATAGCTATATACAGTCAGTGGTTCGGCTCCTTTGTGATTGTATCTCTCACTCTTGTTCATTCAGCTCGTGGGTTCTTGTTACAGTGGAGGATCTCGGGGGGAACTGGAGCTCCACCAAGCTGCTGCTTTTGTTAGTTTGCTGCTTGTTGATTAATCCATAGTTCTCAGTGAGCATCTGTCCAGTGTTTTCTGCTGAAGGTGCTGAAAGGGTTGCTTTAAAATACATTTAAAAGCTGTATTTGAACGTGAGCTACAATTACTGATCACCACAATCATCAGATGGACACACAGCACGCAGCAGCTGTAGTACTTCGGACAATGTGTTTACTGCATTAAAAACATATTGGTGTTAATAATTAATTGCACTGACACATAATTAACATGTTCAATATGAGTAATGACTAGGTTTAGTGATATTACTACTGCAGTTTAATTACACCTTTCAAAATCTAAATAAGTAATATATTCAATTACATAGTAAGTTGTGTATTTATATAGTCGATGTGCATTCTGTATCGACAGGTGCGGCTCTGTATTACTGACTATTTTCCGTTTGTTTTGATTATTTCTTTCCACAAACCAAGACTATACACAGAATAACAACTTAATCAAAATAAAAGCATAACAAAATATGTCGTGCTCATGAACACCAATGTGGTATGAATCGAAAGCACTTTCCTCACAATTTCTCTTCTCATTTTCAAAAAGAGGCAGAAATGGTTTGTATAGAATACAGAATGCTTTTGTTATCGTGGAGGTTGAGTATGACCATGTAATTATGCTCATTATCATTGTGGGAAAGAATGAATGGCAAAAAAAACTGAGAAACTGAGGAGGTGTTGTGCGATGGAGACAGGTTCATCAGTGGTATCTGGGTCAAGAGTGCTAAAAAAGTGCAACTGAGAAGTACAGTGAGTGATAGAGCGAGAGAGGGAACTTAAAGTGTCACCACCACCGCTAAGCATGATTACAAAGCAAGAGCAAGGTCAACAAACATGCTCTTCTCATCTTGCTGTTGCCTTGGTGACGCCACAGACAATATGGGCCAGCTTGAGCAGTCAGCCCTCAATGATGAGGTCAGGAGTGGCCAGGGATGAGGTCATAGTAAAGGTGGGTTTAACCCCTTGATCTTTCTGAGAAACGTTACTAACCGCGCCAGCCTTGCTTGACCACAAGCCATTGCTGTCAGCTTTGTTGCCATGGGAGTCAAAATGGTCCAGAGAAATGTAAACATCTGCAAACATGCCAGCATCTCAAATAAACGGGGTTCAGTCATAGCCTCAGTGTGAAACATTTCAAATGTTCACAATAGATCTAAGGCATAGTGGCCCAAAGTGGCCCAAAGTAAGTCGCAAAGTGTGGCCCAAAGTGGCCCAAAATGTGGCCCAAAGTGTGGCCCAAAGTGAGGCCCAAAGTGGCCCAAAGTGAGTCCCAAAGTGTGGCCCAAATTGGCCCAAAGTATGGCCCAAAGTATGACACAAAGTGGCTCAAAATGTGGGGCCCAAAGTGAGGCCCAAAGTATGACCCCAAAGTGTGAAAACTGGACCATGAGGACATTTGATTTGGCTTGCCAGCGAGCTGCTTCAGTCCTTCCCCTCACCCAAGGAGAAAGCAAACACTTTTATACTACATAAAACGTATTAAATTTTTCTAAAATTCTCCTTTCAAAATTGTATTTTTGAAGTATTTTATTAACAAAACATAACACACATTTTTATCAACTCGATTTAAAGCTAACTCAACTCCTTTATTTGTATACTGTTTTGCCTTCTTGGTCCCCCGCCCACCACAAACATTGTACGTTGGCCCCTAAGACACAACGTTAACACACCCCTGATTAAGGCCTGTTAAGATGTCATTTTTTTCATTTGTGTCATTCTTTGATTTATTTTTCTATATGAATTGTTGGCTCTTTTATTTTGTTTTTGACTAATTTTGTCTGTGAGGAAATGTGTCTGAAACACTACTGGCACATTTTAATCAAATTTCTAACATCTCCAGATCTCTAAGGGTCTTCTAGGCCTTCAGAAAGGCTTTATGATTTCTGAGGAAAAAATGTTTGTCTGCAATCATTAGTTTCTTTAATAGAATCCTAATGCTTGTTGTGCTTAAACTCTGTAAGTATAATAGTAGTACTAAAATTTCTAAAGTTTTGGTTGCAACCAAAATCTAGTGAGCTTTCTCATTGGTTATGACTTCAGGAGCTGGACTGAAGGCCTTTTACATTAGACCAATGACCAACATAATTAAGAAGTAGAAAAGGTATCAACCAATAGCTTTTTATTATTTTTTAAAGTTTTGTACTGCAAATACGAGTCGTAGTCTAAGCAGTGTTCCGGTTAGTTGCTAGGAATGGAAAACAGCGACGACAGCTCTGTGTCAGAACTCTTTACTGAAAGAGTCACTGTAACACTGACACATACAAGCTCAGATATATACCAACAACATAACACTAATGTTAAAGCTTCAAATAAATCATCTGCAATGTTTTTTACAAGATTCAAATGTCTATATTTAATCAAGAACGACCTGAAAATGTTAATGCGCCACACTTTTAACTTACTAAACATTAGCACTAAACACGCTATTAGAAATCTCATAAGGTGACTAAAACAAATTAACATGTTCAAGATCATTTCAGGTCATAACTAAAACATATAAATGAATGAAGGCTGAATGTTCTTCACACTTAATGCTGTTAGCAGTCAAGGGTTGTTGTGTGCATGATTGATAGACAGGTAGCAGGTAAGAACCCACACCAGCAGGACCTGACAATGTGTTTTCAGTCACTTTTTCAGTTTTATTTTGGGAGTGTACAAAGCAAACGACTCGAAACGCAGCCTTTGTTCACAAGCACACAAATGTGGACCATGTTCAACTGTTCACGGCTATGAGAAATATTTAATCGATCACAGAACTGATACTTTAGCCAGGCTGAAAAAACACAGCAGTGAAGCAGTGCTGGAAACACTCCTTATAACATCAGTGTAAATGGGTGGAGCTAACGTGCTGTAGCATGAAGAGGCCTACATATGTAAATGTGTAGGTCTTTGTGACATCACAAAAGCAACGAATCTCAAATTTTTGCAGCTTAGTTTGAATGTACACATGCTCAAGAAATGTGGTTCTTCAATGGTTCTTTGGTAAAGAAAATGGCTCTATGAACACTCAAAGAACCCTCTGCATGATTAAGGGCTCTTCGCATTGTAAAATGGTTCACAGATTGATGGAGAATGGAGAAAGGGTTCTTGTACTGTTACAAGCTTGACATCGCAGCAATAGCAAAACCCTTTTTGGTGCTATACAGAGCCATTTTCACAAAGCTTCCTTTAGAACCATGTACAGCGTGTTCTCCATCAATCCAAAGAACCATTTCACCATGCAAAGCACCATTTAAGCATGTAAAGGGTTCTTTGAGTGTTCATGGTTCTATGTTCCTTTGTTAAATTACCCTTGAAGAATTGTTTTTAAGGGTGTGGACTGTATGGAGAGGGGAGTGAATGACACAACGTTTATACCTACTTTCTTATTTATTTATTAAAAAATAAAGAAGACGATTTAATTGCTGACGATGCAAGTCCTTTAAAACATGAAATCAGTGTTTTACAGAATTGCTGGTCTGTATATTTTCTCCGTCAGTCTATCTAGTGATCTCAGTATTGGACTGTGATCAGTTAGCCCAGATTCCTGAGTGCTCGAGCAGCCGTGCTCATCCATGGCCCTTTAATCTGGCTGAAGTGTACAGCATGATCTGCAGCTTCGTCTGAGAGACGAGACGGTATCAACAGTCTGGAGGGTGGTGTGAGGAGATGAGATGGAGCCCAACTGGAGTGCAGCTCTATTTGAGTGGGGAGCTCAGTGATATGGGCTAATTGCTCTGAGCCGCAGCACCTGCCGTGATTCGCCGGGAAAGGAGGTGCCACGAGCGTTTCATTTTCTTACTCACAGTTTTCTTTTTCCTGCCGTTTGCTTCTTTCTCCAGTCTTTCCTGTGTTTGAGGAGCAGAGCTGAAAGTTTCGGTCACACATAGAGCAATCCAGAAACCCTGACTATCAAAAAGGCTGGGAGACCTGCGCCCACCTGACGCTTCAAAATCCAATTTACGCTCAGAAAACTGAGAGCACTTACATGCACTCAACGATCTGATCCTAATTGAATATCCACATTATTCAAAATGATTATTCAAGAGGTCGTGTAAGCACACACAGATTTCTTAGACCAGATTAAGGTCTATAAATCTGATTAAGAGATCTGATATAAAGGCTGTTTTTCAGTGTGAACTCTTACTCTGATTTCTTTCGTTTCTCTCAGTCTGTGCATTTGTGGCAACAGAGCCTTGTCCCGGAACCGGCAAGCAGCATTTAAAACAACACCCACAGCACTTTTGGAGAGACGCTGAATCCGACTACAGTACTGTTTGAAAGTTTTAGGCATCTACGCTAATTTTTAAACAATTGACCTCAGCAGTGAGTTTATCACAATATATATTAGAATAAAGTCATATTCATAATTCAAATAAACATAAAAACAATGAAAAGTAAGAAGAATTTCTTGGGTCCATATTTTTCCTTGACACCTTCACAGCCGCCACAGAGACTTGTTAATATCATCAATTACATCATGAGCTCAATTTACTGAAGCACTGATTGGTCAAACCAGGAGCTGCTTTTTAACTATTACTGGGCTTCCTCGAGGAGAAGTTTGGAAATCCAGAAAATCACTATTTATTAATTATACATAAATATAATCATTATTAATATTCTATAAATGTTGTTTATTCAAATATTAACACTTTTCTCAGCAAATAAACACAAACTACACAAATAAACAGATTCTGAAAATGTGTCTTGGGTGCCTAAGAGTTTCGCACAGTACTGTACATGCTCAACGAGATGAAGGATTTAAAGATTTTTAATCTTCTTGATGATGTATATTCATATTTTCAGTGATTCGATGTTTAAAAAAAAGCTGCATCAGGGAGTTTTACATCAGACCTTCTGTAAGTTTATTGGCTGGTTGTAAAGCAGAAATCCGATCACTGTCTGACTCATGTAGACATTAACTTTTCCCATTATCTGATTAGTCAAGTACATGAAAACACACTGAACCCACACTGTTACTTACAGAATGTAAATTTCAGCAGTTATCAGACTATTAAGTGCAGGTAAACACACTCAATGAAAATCAGTGTTGAGCACACAGATGGGACACAGCATCGGTGTGAGTCATAAAGAGGAAGCGGCCAGATTCATAAAGTCAGTGGTAACAGTGCGCCGTCACGCAAAATGTGGCGCGGTAAACAAGAGTTATTCACAAAGATGCATGGCAGTGATTAGCACACTGGCATCTCTTTAATGCTGCTGTATTTTCACCAGTGTCCTGGGCAAGATCCAATCAGAATCAACATGCAAATGAACTCATACATATTAAAGACCCACCAAGTGAAGCCCCGGTTGGCTGCCAACAGAAACGAAGAAAAGCATAATTCTCTAAAACAAAGCATAAAAAGTGCTAGATAATAACAGCACATAGTTTTGTAAAGAAGCTCTTAACTTTTTATGCAAGATTTCTTTATTGGAAAATGCTTTTAATATAAAAATGTATACATCTAACATCTTAAATTGAACTGTATTCAACAATTTAATTGTATGGATTAATCTTCAGCATGGAAGAATCATTTAAATTCTAATGCTGGGGAGCGATGATGAGGCGGATGCATGCACTGAGAGAAGCGACATTTATTAGGGTCTAGACGGTCCAGGGTCAAAGACCAACACGGAGAGATGGAGGGACAGACATAAAAAAAAAGGAATACAGACTAAACACAAAAACAGAGACTAAGAAATATAACGGAGGCCAGAAGATACAACACAATACAACACAATGACCAGCCACCTAACGGGAAAACACAGGGCTTAAATACAGGAACAGGTAACAAGACACAGGTGAGAACAATCAAGGGCGGAGTCTAGAAAGGAGTCTAGAAGGGAGCAGAACAGGTAGGAATCAAAACAAGGAAGCACATGGACAAGACCAAAAGGTAAACTCAAGCACATGGAGGACTGGGAGGTCTTAAAAAACATGGGTTTTCTACTGTTTTTTGTAAAGGCAACAGTCCTATTCAGAACATCATGCTTATATGGTTCTCTACATGGTCAAGTGGTTCTTCAGATTGATGGAAAATGTGTTGTATATGGTCCTATATAGAGCATTTTTGAAAATGGTTCTTTACAGCACCAAAAAATGGCTCTGCTATTGATACAAGCTTGACATAGCAGCAGCATAGTAGCAGAACCCCGTTTGGTGCTAAATAGCCACTGGCTTTACTAAAGAACCCTTGAAGAACCATCTTTTTAAAGTGTTTTGTAAGAACAGAAGAACGCTTTTTAGTGCTATATAGAACCACTGTATTTACTGAAGAGCCCTTGAAGAACCATCTTTTTAAAGTGTGTTGTAAGAACAGAAGAACCCTTTTTAGGGCTATACAGAACCATTGTCTTTATTGAAGAGCCCTTGAAGAACCATCTTTTTAAAGTGTGTTATAAGAACAGAAGAACCCTTTTTAGTGCTATATAGAAACATTGTCTTTACTGAAGAGCCCTTGAAGAACCATCTTTTTAAAGTGTGTTATAAGAACAGAAGAACCCTTTTTAGTGCTATATAGAAACATTGTCTTTACTGAAGAGCTCTTGAAGAACCATCTTTTTAAAGTATGTTGTAAGAACACAAGAATGCTTTTTAGTGCTATATAGAACCATTGTCTTTACTGAAGAGCCTTTGAAGAACCATCTGTTTTAAGAGTGCAGCGTTCAAAGCTAAAAATAGAATAAATAGAACAATAGAATTAATTCAGACGTGTGATCAGTGTCTCAACAGGTGAAATTCCTTTGCACTGATTTGTATTCCAAGCTCTCCTCACTCAGGAGGGGAATTTGTGGAGCGTGGAATCTGACACAGGATAAAGAGGCCGTTTTGCCAGTTTAATCTGCTGATCTGAAATCTGCTCAAGTGAGTCTTTTGGCTCCATCCAAACAGATCAAAGTGTGTCTTTTAACTACATTTTGATCCACTGAATGTGTGTATGACCAAGATTACACCTGGGGACTTCATGCATCTTGAGCGTCGAGATGAGGCCACATGAAAAAAAAGTGTAAACACATTCAAGGTGCATTCAGAACGGATACAAAACCGATCAGTCAAACCACTTCAGGACGTGGGCTGAGAGGCATTTGAGCCACATTATAGCAGCGTAAATACATCCATCGCTCCAAAACACAGTCAACAACCAAAACTCCTCCCAGTACAACCAGAACCTCTCCTACTACAGCCAAAATGCCTCCCAGTACACTGAAACCTTTACCAGTACAACCAAAACTCTACCCAGTACAACCAGAACCTCTCCTAGTACAGCCAAAATACTTCCCAGTACAACTGAAACCTTTCCCAGTACAACCTAAACCCTTCCCAGTAAAACCACTCCTGCAGCACTGCTGTTCCACTTGCACCAGCGCAACACACACTAACACACCACCACCACGTCAGTGTTAGTGCAGTGCTGAGAATGATCTGCCACCCAATTAGCATCGACTCTGTGAGGGTCCATGGGGGTCCTACCACTGAAGAACAGGAAAAAAGGGGGCTAGCAAAGTATCACAGAAACAGATGGACTAGAGTTTGTAACTGTAGAACTACAAAGTGCTCCTATATGGTCAGCAGAGCTGATTAAGTGGACAGTATAGAAACAGGAGCTATGATCCTTCTTGTTCTGGCACTGTGAGACATTTCAGAGTCAAGGAAGACCCTCAGAGCTCAAGGCTGTTCTTCTATTATTCTACAGCTACAGCCTGCAGCTTCAGAGACCTCTCCACTACCTGTTAATGACCTGCCTCTGAGCCTGCCACAGCCTTCTATCTCAGCATGAGCTGCTTATTCAAAATAAATCACAACTGGACACATCAGCTCACTGGATCAAAAAAAATAAAAGTAAAAAGAAAAATACTTCATCTTTTTTTTAAGATATTTACAGACCTGCCACAAAAGTGCTGCAGTACTGCACCACAGTACTGTTTCAGTGTCTGCTCACAGACTTCAATTAAATTATTATTTATTATTACTGCTCTTTTGTGTCTGAGAGACTGGGCTGAAAGTGCTGGAGTATTCATTTAAATGAACCTAAAGATTCTTATACACCAATCAGGCATAACATCATGACCACCTTCTTGTTTCTACACTCACTGTGCATTTTATCAGCTCCACTTACTGTATAGGTGCACTTTGTAGTTCTACAATTACAGACTGTAGTCCATCTGTTTCTCTGATGCTTTGTAAATCCCCCTTTACCCTGTTCTTCAGTGGTCAGGACCCCCATGGACCCTCACAGAGCAGGTACTATCTGGGTGGTGGATCATTCTCAGCACTGCAGTAACACTGACGGGGTGGTGGTGTGTTAGTGTGTGTTGTGCTGGTACAATTGGTTCAGACACAGCAGTGTTGCTGGAGTTTTTAAACACTGTGTCCACTCACTGTCCACTCTAGTAGACACTCCTACCTTGTCAGTCCACCTTGTAGATGTAAAGTCAGAGACGATAGCTCATCTGCACAGCTTGTGTTGGTCATCCTCTAGTCCTTCATCAGTGGTCACAGGACGCTGCCCACAGGACGCTGTTGGCTGGATCTTTTTGGTTGGTGGACTATTCTCAGTCCAGCAGGACACCGAGGTGTTTAAAAACTCCAGCAGCACTGCTGTGTCTGATCCACTCAGACCAGCACAACACACCACCACGTCAGTGTTACTGCAGTGCTGAGAGTGATCCACCACCCAAATAGTACCTGCTCTGTGAGGGTCCATGGGGGTCCTGACCACTGAAGAACAGGGTGACAAAGTATCAGAGAAACAGATGGACTACAGTCTGTAACTGTAGAACTACAAAGTGCACCTATACAGTAAGTGGAGCTGATAAAATGAACAATGAGCGTAGAAACAAGGTCATAATGTTATGCCTGACTGGTGTAAATAGCAGCATTTTTGGAAAAGCTCACTTTGCATCAACATTTACAGGCCGATGCTGGTGGCCTTCAGCTCGCGCATGTGACTGAATCAGTGATGTTCTCTGCAGTTAGTAGTGCTAGAGGTAGTAATAGTAGCAGGATAAACTCATAAAGTGCTTAAAAATACTGTAGTGCTCAATTAAATCAAGTAAACTTATATGGGGTGGTAGCAGCGGCGCTCGTGAGGTGGAAGCATGAAGTTAACATGAGGCTAAATCTGCGCTCTCTGGGAATGTGTTTAGAATTCTTTCATTTCTTAATTGTGGTGAGCTGTATCTCCTGGGTTTTCGCTTTAAGACGTTGCAAGGACATTGCCATGATATCCTAGGTGGCTGCTAGATGTTGCTGGACTGTTGCTATGGCATCCCAGGTGGTTGCTAAGGTGTTTCTAGGCTGTTGCTATGTGCTAGGTTTTGTTAGGCTGCTGCTATGGCATCTTAGGTGGTTGCAAAGGTTTTTGATAAGTTATCATGATTACTAAAGTGTTGCTGGCTATTTCTATGCTATCCCAGCTGGTTGCTAAGGTGTTGTTAAGCTATTGTAATGGCATCTTAGGTGTTGTTAAGCCATAGCTATGGAATCCCAGATGATTAAGGTGCTGGGCTATTTCAATGGTGTCTCAGGTTGCTAAGGTGCTGCTAGATCATTGCTGTGGTATCCCAGGTTGTTGCTAAGGTGTTGCTGGGCTATCTCTATGGTATCTCAAGCGGTTGCTAAGGAGTTGCCATGTTATACCTGGTGGTTGCTAAGATGCTGCTAGCTTTTTTCAAGCCAACTTAAAGTTTGTCCATGAATTTTCTAGTTTGATATATCAATTAAATTCTATTGAGACTCATTAGTTCTGCACAATATAACATTTAATACCATGTAGCGATTACACTGCTACATCAGGGAACCATTGATGTGACAAGGTTAGAACCTGCATTACTTTGACCAAAATTATCTGTTTGATCACACGGATTCAGATTCTTTGCAAGTTGACTTCTTTGATTCTGCCAGCGAGCTCTCACGGCTGTCTCTGTAACTCAGATCTGACAGCCACCACAAGAAACGCTGTCTGAACAACGGCGCTCACACCGTAATTCACGAGATCTTTTCAACGAACACATGACTCAAATTATTTTCTGACCCAAGTCAAGTTCAGAATTAGAAGAGAAAACTTTTACAAACACCTACACATTAGTCATTTAATCACTCCACTCACAGTGAAAGGTCAGCTGCCTTTAGGGGAGTCTAGACTGAAAATGCAGCCTTCGTGTTTTCCAGCACTGCGGAAGGCCGAGACAGCTTTACAGTAAATGTTTAGGAGATCTGAGTTAGCTGTGAAGACTAGTGCTGCATCTTCCACAGCTGAGAAGCGCTTAGTGATTAACAGTACGGTGAGTGAGAGGTGAGAGGTGAGACTGACCGCTGCTGTTGCGGCTCTTCCTGTTGGCCTTGCCCCCCAGCAGCATCTTCAGGCTGTTCTTAAACATGGTGGCAGTGGGTGGTGGGGGCTAGAGAGACACCTGCACACAGAAATAGACTCATGATTAAACTACAACATCCAGGGACCACACAGCCAGTACAGACACACCACACGGCATTACACCAGATAAAGATCTGACTGCTTATGTATTATGGGAAAAGAAAGTATGGATGATTCCACTGAACTGGTTCAAAGTCAAAGCCGAAAAACGTTTGGGACTGTTTACTGATCTGGGACCTTAGACTAAAATCCTTTTGTTTTGAGTGACTCTAAACCTTTATTATGATTATTTTATTATGATAATTATTGAACATTGTATTTATCACTACCAAAAAAATCATAACTACCCAAACTGTACCAAATATGTCTGTCATGACTGTTTCAGTGACAATTTCAGCTCATTTTGAGCTCAGAAACTCAGCAGTTCATGATTAGCAAACCCAGTTTTGAACAGTTGTTCACACAGAAAATCATCATATTTTACATTAAAACATTAAAAAGTGCTGAACCGCAGAAAATATGGTGATTCTTAATGTTCATCACTGACTTTCGGACTTTGGAACACATTTACTTCAAAACAATGAGATCTAACTGCTCACCATGTGGCCATGAGGGACAGGGATGCAGCCTCACTTCCTGCTTGATTTAATCAACCAAAACTGTTATCAATAGCATCTATAATGTCAGTAAAAGTAGAAAATAATGTTAAACCTACTAATTTGTGCTCATAGCAATCCAGTACAAAAGTAGATTAAGTTTTTTTATTTTTTTTTTTACAAACACGCTGTTATAAATCAATGTTCTATTTAAAGGCATATTAAACTGTGCTTTTGCTTATAGTACTGACTCCACCCACAAAATAAACAAAACAAAACACTGCTAGCATCATACCCTGCAAAAATACAGAGTTTAGGGGAAAAAAAAAAATCACACTGCACAGTCACATCATCTCAAATATTTGGTTTATTTCACATTTCATTCTTTACAGTGGTCGTAATTTTAACACTATACCGTTTGGTCAGTAGGGGGAGCAGAGTATTCATTGACCTGAAATTCCACCTATTGGCTCACAAGCTGCTGAACACTGTCATTTTATTGCCTCCCTACAGAAAAATCTTGTATGTAAATGATCTGTAAAGGAGCCGCTAACAGGCTGGTGCTTGATTTCACGCACCGAAGCTGATTGAGCTCAAATCTCCATTCAAATCGCCAGTGTGAGCACTGTGGTCACAGCAAGGACCATTTTGTGGCACAGTGAATTACACTGTGGATGGACCTGCAGGTAACTTTGTTTGGGGGGTTTCACCAAGTTATTCAGGTGAGAAGGCGATTCCTGGCACCTGGAGACTTACTCACAGAATGTGGTTGTGTTTGTTGTACAGTTTATCAGGCTTGTCAGAGATTCTGAGCTCCGAGACTAAAATTTAGATCTTTCTTTGCTAAATGATGAAACTGTTGCTGACAAAGTGCGTTAATAAAGCCTTTTTTAAAGGAGCCCAAGTCCGACTCCAGCACATCAGTAATGACAACAGGCTCCTCAATCTGAACACTCACTCACACACACACACACATCCTAAAGCACAACAGTGGCTTTGGTGAGGATAACGCTTCCCCAAAAACCCATTATACACAGGACACAGGCTCAATGATGTTCGTCCATGTAACTTAATTCAGAAACAGCCAAAGCACTGCCTAAAATATCTTAAGCTTGCTCGTTAGGACAAGATAGCAGTAAAACAGGCACAGCAGAAAAAAACAATCCAGCAAATTATATAGAGCACTGTGCAAAGCGAACATGAAACTACTTATCAGTCAACTGTCCAATTCATTTTGAGCTTGTTGAAATGGAGGGACTATGTAAAAAATGGCTGTAATTCCTAATTAATCAATGCAGTATTTTTCTTGAAGCCCTTGAATTAAATCACATCTGGAATGCTTCATTTCAATCCCACTGTGGTTGTGTACAAACACACTATTACAAAAACGGCCACGGTCACTGTCCAAATACTTATATGAACATAATTCACTTTATTACTTGGAGGGATATTTCTAAAGTTCAGATGGCACATCTGCTGCTGCACAGTTTGTGTTGGTCATCCTCTAGTTCTTCATCAGTGGTCACAGGCTGCTGCCCACAGGATGCTGTTGGCTGGATCTTTTTGGTTGGTGGACTATTCTCAGTCCAGCAGCAACAATGAGGTGTTAAAAACACCAGCAGCACTGCTGTGTCTGATCCACTCATACCAACGCAGCACATACTAACACACCACCATCATGTTAGTGTTACTGCAGTGCTGAGAATGATCCACCACCCAAATAGCACCTGCTCTGTGGGAGTCCATGGGGGTCCTGAACATTGAAGAACAGGGTGACAAAGTATCAGAGAAACAGATGGACTAAAGTCTGTAACTGCAGAACTACAAAGTGCACCTATACAGTAAGTGGAGCTGAAAAAATGGACAACGAGCGTAGAAACAAGGAGGTGGTCAGAACGTTATGCCTGACCGGAGTATATATATCACTTTCCTCTCATCCTCTTTAATCAATCCACCAATCCATCCAATTTTCTGCCTGTTTTTCTGTGTCTCAGACAGTAAATCAGAAAAGAGATGTTCCATGAAAACGGTGCCAAATTGCCATGAAATCTGAAAAGTTGTCATGTTCAGAAAGTTTTTGCCCTCCACAGTTTCAGTTATATTCACTTTTACTAAAACGGATTTTTTCACCTCGGTGACTAGTTTATTTTTTTGTGCCCAACACTGAGAAGGCCAATCCCATCACACTGAACCTGCAGGAGTGTGACAAGCTGGAAGTCTTCATGAAAAACTGTCTGGCACACTTCGACCTTCTAACATCAGCTTCATTTGTCTGTGAATCAGGTTAAATACAACCCCAATTCCAATGAAGTTGGGACGTTGTGTAAAACAAATAAAAACAGAATATGATGATTTGCAAATCCTTTTCAACATATATTCAATTGAATACACTACAAAGACAAGATATTTCATGTTCAAACGGATAAACTTTATTGTTTTTTGCAAATATTCACTCATTTTGAATTTAATGCCTGCAACACGTTCCAAAGAAGTTGGGACAGGGGCATGTTTACCACTGTGTTACATCACCTTTCCTTTTAACAACACTCAATAAGCATTTGGGAACTGAGGACACTAATTGTTGGAGCTTTGTTGGTGGAATTATTTCCCATTCTTGCTTGATGTACAACTTCAGTTGCTCAACAGTCTCCATGGTCGTATTTTGCGCTTGGCATCGTCTTGCTGAAATAAGTAGTGACGTCCCTGAAAAAGACGTTGCTTGGATGGCAGCATATGTGGCTCCAAAACCTGTATGTACCTTTCAGCATTAATGGTGCTTTCACAGATGTGCAGGTTACCCATGCCATGGGCACTAACACACCCCCATACCATCAGAGATGCTGGCTTTTTAACTGTGCACTGATAACAATCTGGACAGTCCTTTTCCTCTTTGGCCTGGAGGACACGATGTCCATGATATCCACAATTTGAAATGTGGACTCGTCAGACCACAGGACACTTTTCCACTTTGCGTCAGTTCATCTCAGATGAGCTCGGGCCGAGAGAAGCCGGCGGCGTTTCTGGGTATTGTTGATATTTGGCTTTCGCTTTGCATGGCAGAGTTTTAACTTGCACTTGTAGATGGAGCGACGAACTGTTTTCACCGACAGTGGTTTTCTGAAGTGTTCCTGAGCCCATGTGATAATAATATTCGTTACAGAATGATGTCGCTTTTTAATGCAGTGCCGCCTGAGGGATCGAAGGTCACGGGCATTCAGTGATGGTTTTCTGCCTTGCTGCTTACTTGCAGAGATTTCTCCAGATTCTCTGAATCTTTTGATGATATTATTGACTGTAGATGATGAAATGCACATTGAGAAACGTTGCTCTTAAACTGTTGGACTATTTGCTCACGCAGTTGTTCACAAAGTTGTGAACCTCACCCCATCCTTGCTTGTGAACGACTGAGCCTTTCAGGGATGCTCCCTTTATACTCAATAATGACACTCACCTGTTTCCAATTAACCTGTTCACCTGTGGAATGTTCCAAACAGGTGTTTTTTGAGCATTCCTCAACTTTCCCAGTCTTTTGTTGCCCCTGTCCCAACTTCTTTGGAACGTGTTGCAAGCATTAAATTCTAAATGAGTGAATATTTGCAAAAAACAAAGTTTATCTGTTTGAACATTAAACATCTTGTCTCTGTAGTGTATTCAATTGAATATAGATTGAAAAGGATTTGCAAATCATCGTATTCTGTTTTTATTCATGTTTTACACAATGTCACAACTTCATTGGAATTGGGGTTGTATATCATAAAAATTGTTTTCTCCATCTGTGTCATCTGTTGTGTGTGATGGTGCTTCACAGCGCCCGTCCAGGAGGAGGAACAACAAACGATCAATGTTAAATGAAAACTAAATTTATCAGCTTTCTGAACTCGACTCCTCAGAGGAGAGAAATGACGTCACGTCCACTTCATCACATCAGTTAAGGTGACAGAGTATCATTTCTCTGTTGAAGAAGCTGTGGAAAATATTCTATTTTTATTTAAATCAATGTTTTCATCTTTGACTGCATGTGTATCTTTTTTGGTTATTCACCTGCGTTGCTGAGTCTTCAGTGGTGAACGGCGGGACTGTCAATCACACATGCTCATTAGAATACCAGGCCACGCCCAAACAGTTCTCGGACAAGTCTGATCAGTAATTTCTAAACCATGCTTTATTCAGTTTCTCGAACTGTTTTCATTAAACCATTAATGTTTAATATAGCGCTTTTTCAAGTATGATAGAAACATCTTTAACATTATCCACCAGTGGTAAATAAACATTTTTTAAATAGAACATTTTTTACAACAGCAGCCGAGAAGCTCCGGTCCAATTATGTCTGCATGCATCCTCTTATGAGCCAGCCTATTCTTCCGTTCTAGAACCTCCTTTTGGTCTTTAATTGGCTCCCCAGCAGAGAGAACCGGAGGTACGATCATTAGCCCTGCTGCTCCGCTGTCCACGCTTTCTACGCCTTTGCAAACAACTCTGCATTTCATACATTCACACCCTCTTACAGACCACTACAGCTCAGAGCACAGCACTGCGGGGACCGGACAGGGGCCAGGCGAAAGTTTTTGAGGTAAAGAGGAACAGAAGTGATGTCTGCATGAGCCCTTCAGCACTAGTAGGCATCAAAGGATGCGTTAGTGTTTCAGGCAAATTTGTTAGACTCGCTTATAGCTCCAGCTATAAAGGATAAAAAGGAATAAAGTATAAAAAAGAGGAAAAAAATAAAAACAGCGCAAAACACGCTAATTCCCTCACATCTCGTTCAGTGAGCTGAGGTAAGTTAGCCCAGTTTACTGTCAAAGGAGCAACACCAGACTGTAACGAGTCAACCCCTTAAAACCCCAGGCTTATTATTCAGTAACTACAGGGACTTCATTGTAAACTGGCTGAGCTATTTTTAGGCCTGCTGGTAGGTCCTGAGCATTTGCGGAGTTAATGAGTTAAGAAGGGGAATAGAGAGCTGAAGGAAAAGCCAGTCTCTTGGGGTTAGTTGTTAGTGCTTTTCACTCAAGTGGGCAATTCAGGCGACGTTGCAGTCTTGGCCTACAAGCCAAGAGGCTCAACAGCTTCTCAGCTAAAACTGAGAGTGTGAACGATTGTAATATTTACTAAATTCCAGCAGTGTCTGACACTTGTAGATTAAAGCTCGAGATGCACATAAAAGACATCCAGCAGTGTCTGACACTTGTAGATTAAAGCTCGAGATGCACATAAAAGACAAACAACTTTCAGTTTTGGCAAGAGAAAAGACTGTCTGCACAAGCCCTTCAGAGCTAGCAGGCGTCAAAGTGTATGTCAGAGTGCCAGACAATGTGTGAGATGCTCTGTAATAAGCTCTAAAGACTCACTTATAGCTCCAGCTATAAAGAATGAAAAGAGAAAATAGGAAAAAAAAGAAGAAACAGAAGAAATTAACCTACATACAGACTTGCATGACACTAGTTATGGACAGTGGTGAACAGTAACTAAGTAAATGTAACTGGTTTCTGTACTGAAGTTTCTCCATTCTGGGCTACTTTTAATTTTCAATCTGCTACATGTCAACGTCTAATATCTGACTTCCTCCTCCGCTACATTTTGAGAAATCTGTTGTTCCTTTTGGTTTCTGTGTGTGTAAAACATAACATGTCAAAACAAAAGAAGCACAAAGCAAGAACACCAATCAGGGGACAGTGGTCACTTTGTTTAGAGCTTGTTTTGACCTGTTGGTCAAACCAACCCAGTGCAGCACACGGTTCAACGTCAGCGCAGCAGCATAAAATTTTAGGAGAGTCTGTTCAACACAAATGATGTGTAAATAAATTTGTGTAAATAGAGCACAATATAGAAATATGTCCACATAAGCAGTCGTGACTGACGCAGCTTTTTTCTGAATTTATATAAACACCATTTCATTTTATAGTAAATTAATTTGGGCTGGTTTATGTTTATGAACA